>NW_028274820.1:46054683-46357713 GCF_037043125.1 Eumetopias jubatus | reverse complement strand
TTTTAAGTGATAACACTGTAGTGACAGTTCCTGGTTTACCTTATATTTTTATATTTACCTAATTTAATTCTCATGGCTCGTCTCTGAGTAGCATAAAAGTGTGAAAAAATGTGAACTTAAGAAAAATCTGAAACCCAGAAATATAGTACCAAGACTGCTATCACTTAAAAGGAACTGAAAAATGACAATTATCATATTGGTGTGAAGGTGGGGGAGAAGATGCTACCTGCTTGCTAGGAAAAGAATCCTCTGACCTCTAAGTAATATCAGAGGAGAAAAGTGAGTCATGTTCAAGCAGCTAAGTGAAGTTGAGAGCTTGTTTGGAGGTTCTAGCAGGAAGTGCAGCTACTTGTATACCCTTGACCGAGGAACAGTCCTCTTCTACCCAACACACAGCTTCGGGCGGAAGGTGCATGGAGTGGAGGGAGGAAGGGGACACCCACTAGCCAGCCACATCAGCCGAATCAACCTTGGCAATCAATGGGGTAACAGATGTAGCCAGATCGCCCTCACATCTGGAGCTAGGTAAAATGAGGGAGCAAAGTAAGGATTTTACTTGAAACTCTTCCTTTGCAATAAGGAAAAAGAAAAAGAAAAAGAATTCAGGTGAAACCTTACTTTTTATAGCTTACACATATTTCTTGATTTCTTTTTCCTTAGCATTTTGTCTATCATTTTGCATTCTTGTCTGAATTTTCCGCTAGGATGTGGAAAACAATCGTGCAATTATTTTAAGCCACAAAAAACTTGTATTGGATTTTGAGTACATTGAGTTTGGCTAGGGAGTTTGTTTGATTACGTTGCTGCCCAGCTGAGATAAAAATTTAAGGAATTCTGAGGCTTTTTAATTTTAACCGTTCTAATGAGTATGTAGTAGAATCTCATTTGGTGTTTCATTTGCATTTTTCTGATGACCAATGATGTTGAGCAAAATTTCATGTGCTTGTTTTTATGTCTCTTTTGGGAAAGGTCTTATCAGATAGTTTGCCTATTTTTAATGGGTTTATTTTTTTATTTTTGAGATCTCAGAGTTCATAATTGCTGTATGTTCTTTGACAGAAAGTGCATTACAAATATCTTCTGTTATGTGTGAATTGCTTTTTATTTTCTTGGTAGTGTTTTTCAAAGAGCAGAGTTTTAAATTTTGATACCCAATGTATCACCTTTGGTGTTTTTAGTTTGTACTTCTTATTACCTAATCTTAGAAATCTTTGCCTACACCTGGGTGGCAAAGGTATTTGTTTTCCTTGGGACTTTGTATAATTTTAGCTTTTATATTTAATTATGTAATTCACTTTGAGTTAATTTTTGTATCTGGTGGAATTTAAAGATCGATTTTTTTTTCTTACTGGAAAACCAGTTATTGCAGCATCTTTGTTGAAAAGGTTATCATTTCTAACACTGATTGCTTTGTTATCCCTTCTGAAAATCAAATAGGCATGCATATGTGAGTACATTTCTGGACTCTGTATTTGATACCACTGAAGTCTTTGTCTAGCCTTTAGCAAATCCTAGACAGTGTAGATATATAGTCATTTTTGCAAGCAAGTAGTGTAAGACCTCTTTGTCTTTCTTTTTAAAAAGAATTGATTTATCTTTTTTTTATGATTTATATTTTCTAGATCCTTTTATTTCCATATATATTTTAGAATTAGCTTTTCAATTTCTAAAAAAGCCCTAAAAAACCCAAGTCTATGTTTTTGGATGGGATTGTGTCAAATATATGTATCCATTTGTGGGCAATTTACATAATTATATTTTCATAATTTCAGGTAATATGGTGTGTGTCCACAAGCGTTATACACATGTATATTGTATGTCTACCTCTACATTGTATATGTATATATTATGCATATGGTATGTAGTATTTTATATTATAGCGTGTAGCATACTGTATATATACAGTCTCTATTTAGGACTTCTTAAGTTCTTAAAACAAAATTTTGAGAAAATAGGGCGCCTGGGTGGCTCAGTTGGTTAAGTGACTGCCTTTGGCTCAGGTCATGATCCTGGAGTCCCTGG
The DNA here is from genome assembly GCF_037043125.1 of Eumetopias jubatus. NCBI lineage: Eukaryota > Metazoa > Chordata > Mammalia > Carnivora > Otariidae > Eumetopias > Eumetopias jubatus. The sequence continues at coordinate 46,355,691 of NW_028274820.1, read as the reverse complement.
ATCGAGTCCCACCTTGGGCTCCCTGCTCGGCAGGGAGTCTGCTTCTCCCTCTGACCCTCTCCCCTCTCATGCTCTCTCTCTCTCTCTCATTCTCTCTCTCTCAAATAAATAAATAAAATCTTTAAAAAATTTTTTTGAGAAAATAGTTGAGTAAATTTAACAGAAATTTAATATAAAGCAAATTGGCAAGCTATGTCCCCCTGTTGTTGGCATTTCATAATTTTTAAAAGCTGCTTTTAAAGTTTATGATGCCAGTGAAAAAATGTGTTCAAAAAAGAAGAACCAGTGGTTTATTAGTAGAGGCTAGGCCTGAAAAAACCTAGGGAACAAGGAAGATAGGAATTCTCAGAACCTGTCCCTAACCTACGCTTTGGCCTTTCATCCCAAAGACTTCACTATTTCTGTCTTTTGTCACACACTGTTCTACTTGAAATCTCCCTGAAGGATTTTTATTTTTTGCCTTCCACATCTTTTTTGTTGCTTTGTGACACATGTGGAATACCTAGCTCTTTTCAATCTATTTAAATAGGGTTTCCAGGTCCATACTATGTTTAACCTTTGATTGCTCCCATCTAAAGCTGATCTTTATATTTCTGTAATCACATTTCTACATTATCACATTCTCATGGAATATGACTTATTTGGCTCAGAGATAGGTGCTTATCCATATCAATTTGGTTATTCCATTATATCTTTTCCCTTAAGCAAGTTTGTTGTATGCTGTCATGTACATATTTAAACAAAATATGGGGACATATTGTCATAGTTTTTCATTTCTCCCCATGGTAGACCTGTCTTAAGTAGACTTAGTCAGTTAGAAGGGGCTGTCTGGAGTGCTGTATGGGTAAAGTCTAGAGAAACCACACCTCTACTTCATGATTAAAAAGGGGCATAATGAGATAGTGATGTCTATCAGGGGCGTGGGTAGGAGTTGCCTATGCATCATACCTACCTTATATTATTTGCCCCAAATGTGGGCCTCGTCTTTTCCTTATCTTCCTATTAGAAACCTGGTTCAAAAAGTAACTGTAGTGTTGTTATGCCCTTCTAGGTTTAGCATTTGTAATATTCTTAGAGTATATAACAATGTAGTCATTAATTTTGGTTTCATGTGAGCATGTTTTAATCATTGCATTTCCAAATGATTTAAAACCAAGTTGATTTGGTATTTATAAATTTGGTCTGGAATAGATAGGAAAATAAAAGATCAGTCTTTCATCACAGAGAGTTTGTAAAGCCCTGGGCCAAAGAGTTTTGATTAACTTAAATGGCATCCCACATTTGGAAAAGGGTTATAATCTAAATATGAAATCCTTGAAACATGATTCTCAGCCCCAATTATTTTGTGTTAAATTTTTGATGTTATATGGAAATCATTGTTAGGGACTCACTTTTCCCCTTACCCTCTTAATACCCACATTGTTTCAGGTCTAATGACACTTTGGATTTGCTTTGCTGTTTGCATGCAAAGAAACCTTAATTAGTTTAAGACTTGACAACAGATTTTAAATGCATTGTTAAAAGAAAATAGTCTGTCCTAAAAGGCTTTTATCATCAGTGGTCATACACAAGTTTTTAGTGGATTACTGGATTCTAGGCATAAAGTCATTGCTACATCATTTAAAAATTAAAAATAAAACTACAATGGAGCTCTTCAGTGGCTACAGCATATTTTATAGTTCATATTTGTGTAGTTAAAAAACATGTTACCTATCTGAATAATTTTTCTGACAAGTGAATTATGTGACAGAGAGGTTTATGAACAACTTTCAATTGCTTTGGCATATCTGATAATTAGTGATTACTAGTTTCATATCTTATATCTTGTTTTATCTCTATGTTAAGACTTAAAAATTAAATATATTTAAACACCCCTAAGGAAATACATTACCACATTTTATTGTTATAAAATAAAAATACAGTTTGGGATTAAGAACAGTTTGGGATTAAGCATTTGATGATTTTCTTACTTTAAAACGTTGTTCTAGTTTGCTATTCAAATAGGACAAAGGTGTACTGATAGGGCCTTTCTTACTATCACTTCCATATAAAATTTAGCTAACTGCTGTGCAGAAACTACCTTTTATTTATGAACCAGTTTTATTAGGAGCAATGTACTTTCCATCACAAAGTGATTTTTGGTGATAGTGTCATCAAATTTTCAATTTTCTAGGTTTCTCACTAAAATAGTAAAAAAAAAAATCTGTCAAATATTTTGATTCATTTCAAATCTCAACTGGAGAAAAACTGGGCAAGTTGGTCTGTATGTTCTTAACCCTTTTTAAAATAATAGTGTGATTTAGTTCATTCTAAATGGTATAATTTCTTTTTCTCTTGAGTAAAATGATCTTTCAGCCACATTTTCTCATTTAGTTTGCTGAACTAAGACATATTTATCAGTCTTTTTTTAGATTTGCTCTTATCCTTTTATTAAATTTTCAGCTAACATAGATTCCATTTGTCACTCGATTATTAATACATTAGTCTTTTACAATGCAGTACCTTTGTATTAATACTTTAAATTCCATGAATGCTTTTAATTCTATGAATCTTAAGATTAATTCTACATTTTTTAAAAAGATTTTATTTATTTATTTATTTATTTATTTATTTATTTATTTATTTATTTATTTAGAGTGCAAGTCGGGGGAGGGTCAGAAGGAGAGAGAGAGAGAATCTGAAGCAGACTCTGCGCTGAGCACAGAGCCTGATGCGGGGCTTGATTGCATGACACCAAGATCATGACCTGATCCAAAATCAAGAGTCAGGTGCTCAACTGACATTCCTTTTGATGGCTGCATAATATTCCAATGTGTGTGTGTGTGTGTGTGTGTGTGTGTGTGTGTGTGTGTACACACACACACACACACACACACACCACATCTTCTTTATCCATTCTTCTGTCGATGGACATCTTGGCTCTTTCCACAGTTTGGCTATTGTGGACATTGCTGCTATAAACAAGGGGGTGCACATACTCCTTCGGATCCCTACATTTGTATCTTTGTTGTAAATACCCAGTAGTGCAATTGCTGGATCATATGGTAGCTCTGTTTTCAACTTTTTGAGGAACCTCCATACTTAATCTCAGGAAACAAACTGAGGGTTGCTGAAGTGGTGGGGGGTGGGAGGGATGGGGTGGCTGGGTGATAGCTATTGGGGAGGGTATGAGCTATGGTGAGTGCTGTGAATTGTGCAAGACTGTTGAATCACAGACCTGTACCTCTGAAACAATACAATATATGTTAAAAAAACAAAAGATAGCAGGAGGGGAAGAATGAGGGGGCAGAAATCAGAGGGGGAGACGAACCATGAGAGATGATGGACTCTGAAAAAAACTGAGGGTTCTAGAGGGGAGAGGGGGTAGGAGGATGGGTTAGTTTGGTGATGGGTATTAAAGAGGGCACATTGTGCATGGAGCACTGGGCGTTATTCACAAATAATGAAATCATGGAACACTACATCAAAAACTAGTGATGTAATGTATGGTGATTAACATAACAATAAAAAATTTAAAAAAATAAAAATGTTGCCTGAATTACCTCAATTGAAGCAGATTCCATGAAGTTTTGCTTAATTTTTCACTGGATTACTTTTGAAGATACAGAATGGAAGAACTGATAACTTTGATAGCAAAGATTAAACAGAAAACTTCATGGCAAATTCTGGTAAAAGTTGATTATTATTATGAATAAATGGAAATAATTAAGTAAAATCTACCCAGACTCAGAACGTGATGTATCTTGGTTTCTTTTTTATGAAACAAAATACCTGAAGAAAATCAAGGATATACTTTCTCATTTCTTCCTTTAAAAATCTGTACTTTGTTTCACAAACTTAGAGCACAAATAAAAGAGAGAATTTGTCATTTGTTCCTTTGTAACTATTGAGACTACTTCATGAGGCAAATAGAATCCTTGATGTTTTTTCCTCATTTCTTCAGTTATTTTCTTTCTGTATGTGGGCAAAGACTGCCACACTCAGAAAACAACTTAAAAAGAAATAAAAGGCTTACTGATAAAGCTAGAGAAGGTAGCAGGCCCCTCAGTGGTATAGATATTTTCCAAGATATATTATCAAGGAGAGGTAAGGTTATTAGATCTTAGAAAAGAGGAAAGGGTATGCCTCAGAATGATAGAAATACGTAGGTGATATCTAATAGAAACAAGCATCATGCAAATTTGGAGCCATAGATTTTGATTAAGGATCACAACACAACTAATAGAAATAGATCAAGGACAAACTACTCATTTTACTATTAACAAATAAGAGTGAGCCAGCATCATTTCTGGGATTTGAATAAGGAGAGGAAAATAATACAGCATGCTTTGTACATTACTGCTGAACAGAAAAAAAGAGGGAGAATGATGTTCAAAAAAATCAAAAGAAACATATACTTTTATTATTAATGCCTAAATAAGAAAAAAAGTGATTTGATACTTTCAGTAGAGTACAATAAAACTTGCCTTCTTAAAATGGAGATGATAATGCATAAAGTGTGTATGGAATGACAAAAAATGAGAGTAAGAAAAGAGAGAGAGTCAAGAGAAAGGAAACAAAACCCCAATGTAAGAAGTAAAATTCACACTGAAAGAAGTTAAAACTAGAATTGATGTGACAGTAATCAATGTGTAGGATGAAAATAAAACAACAAGCAAGAGAACTTATCCCAAATTGTAAAGGAATAACAGAGAAGAGGAAAAATGATCAACATGGAAGACAAAGGAAAGAAAGATTATATGGGGATACATGGAAGAATTTATATAATGAATGAAAACAAATATTGAATGCTGATATGCTTCCAGAAAAGAGGAGCCCTGGTAAAGCTGAGAGCTATGAGGCAGGAACCTGAAGAATCACTCCCTAGGAATAAAAATGAGCTAGAAATAGATTCATCACTAAGACTAAAGCTCAACCTGTCTTTGTAATATCTGGTCCCCTAGATCCCTGGAAGAAACAAAGTATCCTCTAACTAGGAAGATACTGTCATCCATATCTCAAATATTTTGGGTTAATTTTTAGGTTTTTAAGTGACAGTTATGGGGAATTTTTCTCAATTTATTGTTTTTATTATATTGAGTAGTTCAATTAAAAACTATTCACTATCAATTCATTTTATTCACTATCATATTCTCCCCCTTCTGTTCTATTCATATATATAATTTATTTTTATTGTATTTATTGAATAATTAAATTAGGGACAGTTATTAATTTTATATACTATCACTGACTTTGGGTTGAGCTCTCAAGAGACGAGGTGGGGAAGATGCAGAGCTGAGTGTTATCAGCATACAGGTGATGAAAGAAAATTTGAGAACACATTTTCCACAGAAAAAAAAGCAGAGTAAGAAACAGACTGAAATAGTTTCACAAAGAGTGGATTTTTTCTTTAGTCACAAATTTATTATCTAGATTGACAGAAGGGTAAATCTAAACAATCTTTTTCAGAAGAAGTATCAAAGCCAGTTTGCTAATTTAACTTATTATTTGTGTTCAACAGTCCACCCCAATTTTATCTGATGTCAAGAGGCCAAAAAATAAGTACATTTCTTAATGAAAAGATTCTAAGTTTCAAGTAATTCCCTGCTGAGAAGCACATCTATTCTTTTGAACTTTCATATTGCTTGACTGAATATGCCTGTTATTTCTTATTTTCCAGATTTCAAATAGCTTATTGTAAACTTTAGAAATCATAAACTTGCTATATTGGTGCCACCTCTTTCATTATTTGTATTTTATGTATGTGGGGGAAACCTATTAATCTCATCATTTCAGCTCTCTTCTATTAAACCTTCCTCCCATGATGTGCTCTATATAATCAAAAAGCCAGTGATGCCAAAACAGTTAAGTCAAAGAAATGAGAGAAAAGTGGAAAATATAATTCAAAGTTCTCATTCCGATATCGTACTATCAGTTTACATCTAAAGGTACATTACCCACTAGGGCCTGCTTGTAGAAGCAATTGTGTACTTTATGTTTGCTATTTGGTCATTAAAACTTCTGTTTAAGTACGTAGGGATCTGTTGGGAACTGTATTTGTCTCTCTGGCTTCCGTTAACTTTTTTTGTTTTCTGTGAGAAAATATTGTAGAATGGAGGCAGCTGTCCAAATTGCCATTGGGGGCTCATTCCCAAAGATTTCTTCCTTGAGCAAAGGAAGCCATTACAGGTGTCATTCATCCCAGGGATTTGTGCCTTGAAGGACTAATGTCAGAAGTGAAATTAAGTGACAGGATAAAATGTGATGAACTCCAGTAGTACCAGATCAATGAAAATCACCGCATACTTTTAGGTAATTTTTTTTTAATTCAAAATAGAGAAGTTCAAAATTAGTTCCCCAAACCCTGGATGGCTCAATTGTTAGGTGGCTGCCTTTGGCTCGGGTCATGATCCTAGGGTCCTGGGATTAAGCTCCGCATCAGGCTCCCTGCTGGGCGGGAGGTCGTCTTCTCCTTCTCCCACTCCCCCTGCTTGTGTTCCCACTCTTGCTGTGTCTCTCTCTGTCAAGTAAATAAATAAAATCTTTAAGAAAATAAAAAGAATCGAATGTTTTTTTCTGTGAATATTCTAAATTTTTACTTGTATTACTCGTATTATTTCATTTCAAACACCAAAGTCAATAAATCCCATTATAATACTCAATTATAATAATTATTTACTCATTAGGTATTTGTGGTCATTACTGTAATTTTTAAAGAAAGCAAAAAAGAAAAACTCAAGCTTTATCAATTTGAAGTAATTTATTTGGTAATAAAATTTTTATATAAATCTGAAATCATTATTTCAGTGCTGCCAACATCTAGTTTCTTTTTATCATATTAGCTAGTTTTATGGTGTTTTTTTCTATAGATCTCTTTATCACACCTTTTAAACATTACCTTTATGTAAAAGTTACATAAAATATTTAAACTAGGTTTAAAGCAGTCAATATGACTAATATGATAGTTGATTCATTAAAACTATAGATATAACAGTGGCAGACTGGTGGTTTGGCCACTGAATTATTAAAGACTATTAATGTTTTAGGATTTCATCTCTGGGTACTTGGTCATCTCTCTGTCCAGACAGCAGTGTTTGCAAGCTTTCTTGGCCAGATGGTACAACAAAGAATTTCAGAGGGAGAAGAAACAACAGCAGACACAAGCTTTTTGTTTTTTTCTTGTTAATTTAATTAAAAGAATACAAATTCCAAACTGTTAAGTACTGATTAAATTAACCTGATCTCCACAGATTGCCATTAAAAAAAAAAAAAACTCAATACGTTAGATTAGGTTAGAATATGTAAGAAAAATTATTCATGATTACCCCTTTTTTTAGTTAAGTTGTTACTTATACAAAATAAGATAATATTTAAATGAGTTTTAGAAGTTTCATCTCAACACTTTACATGGTGTTTTTAAACCAATGAAATTTAAATATAAATGATAGCTAAGTATATAGAATCTAGCTTTTTTTGATCGCTTGCCTCCGACTCTAGAAAGAGTGCTGAACTGAGAATCAGATGACCACAGTTTTGCTTCCAACTCGACTTCTGAATTAATCACTCCTTTATAAAGTATATTATCAAATTATTAAGCAGAGAGATATTAAATCTCTCTAAAATTTCGTAAAGATATACGTGATACAAAGATTACAAAGTCAAGGCTTTATTTAACCTCTTAGTTTTGAATAGTTGTTATTGGAGTATACTACAAATGCCTTGCTTAAATAAAACCAGTGTGATTTGTTTAAATATAAAATTTACTTTCAGTAATCAATATTTAGATTTTTGGAAAGCAGGATTTAAACTTTTTCATTGTTATCATAGTGAGCTCTTAGTTTAAATAAACTTCTTTGATAAATTGTAATTTTATCTAGCATTTATATTTCAAGAAAGATAAACACAAAGACAAAATTGTAATTTTTATTAAAACTTTGAGGTTCTGAAGATGAAGTAAGATAAAAATAGAAGCTGACACTGCTGGCATAAATTTTCAGTGCTAATTAAGTTGTGGTCTGTTGGTTCCCATATGGTTTGTTTGGCTGCCATGATCACTGTTCTGTTATCTCCAGGGCTTTGAAGGAAGCATGGAAATAAGAAGCAGCCCATGTGCCCATGGCCTAATTAGAATTGGGCAGTTAGCCTATGCAAAAATTAAGTACTCTACTTTTGCTTTTTATTTCCCTACATCAGATTATTTTTAAACTCTGTTTTGAGTGAAACATCAAATGTTTCTTCTTCAAGCAAACATCTTTGCCTATTGGTAAAAATAATTAAGCTCAAGAAATATTGATAAAGATCTGTTATGTATAATGTACTGTGCAAGGTAATGGGGAAACAACTCATATAGTCCCTGCTTTCAGGAGGATCTAATGATGTGGGACATATAGGGATGCAAATACATAATTGTTAGAGATATATATTAGATCATAGTTTTCAAAATGGGGAAAATCTTGCCTAGGCAAGTCATGTAATAAGTGGAAAGATTTCAATAGATAATTTCATATCTACTCATTGTCTCTTGGGTGATAGGTAAATTGTTAGGCATTGGTAATACACTGTCAGTATTTTGCAGAAGTGAAAATACCTTGGAAAATTGTTGAAAAACAAATAAAAATGAAACTTCTAATTATTACTTCAGAGTCAAATAATGCTAGTTTTCCATATTTTTAATACTACTGTCCTATAACCACCATATCAAAGGCATCTATTTTAGAAATGCAACATAATAGATAGTATCACATGAGACTCAGACAAAAAATAAGGTTGGTAATCCCTAATATTTAAATTTTAAGAAATAAAACCTATGATGTATTTGTTTTCAAATGCTTACTTTGAAAAGACGCTACATTCCTGCACAGTATTTAGTCTTTCTTTGTAGAATCATGCTAATTATTTTTGTGACAACTGCTTTGACACTATCAAATATGTATCCTGTTTTCTTTAGTAGTTGTTTTTCAGGCCTTCCATATTCGTAGTTATTTTTTTCAATAAATCTCTAAATGAGAGGTATGAATCAGTTTTATATTATAGATTAGTTTTAAAATATTTTGTCTTATGTCACTTATATTTTTGCTTTATAAATGCTGGCCTCCTGGGGCACCTGAGTAGCTCAGTTGGTTAAAGGTCTGTCTTAGGCTCAGGTCATGATCTCAGTGTCCTGGGATTGAGCCCTCCATCAGGCTCCTTGCTCAGTGGGGAGCCTGCTTCTCCCTCTCTCTCTGCCTGATGCTCCCCCTGTTTGTGCTCTGTCTTTCTGTCAAATGGATAAATAAAATCTTAAAAAAATGTTGGCCGCCTATTGTCCTATATAAAATCAAAACAAATTGATAAACTTTATTTTATTTATGGTGTGTTCCCATGCTCTACTAAGATTAATGATAAAATACCTCTTCCTCCCCACCCCACCTCCTTTTGTATATATCCACATATAGTCAATTATATTGTTCTTAGAATTTGCCTATATATTCTTTAATAAGCTTGTATTACAGTTCTTGATTTGTAAACTTTATATGTATTTGTTGATATATTTTGACTAAGTACAAGTGATAGGACTAATACATTATCTTCATCTTTTTACACTCTTCCCTTTTAACTTTCTAATTTCATAAGTTCTCTAACATTTGTCATCAGAATACCAATTTGCTTCAGGTGTATTATGGGAACATAATATTGTTAAATAGATTTGATGTTTACCAAAAATCCTATTGCTTTACTTTTCCCAGGTATCTCTTAGTTGACTCAAATTGTTCAGAAAAAGTTTATGGGAACATTATTCTCAAAGCTTTCACGTATTTAAAACTCTTTCATGTTGCCTGGGTGCAAATTCTTGGGTTGTGCTTGGTTTCATTTAGGAATTTGTGGAAATTATTCCACTATTTCTAGATGTTCAAGTTTGATATGAACGTGTTTGAGACTGTTTCATAAATTTTCCATTTTTGTTTGATCTTTTATGTAGCTGTACAAATGATTTTCTTTACTGATAATTTTAGGTATGTATTTGCATGTTGCCCATTTTGGCCATTTTTCCCCAGCATTGAATTTTTCTGCCAAAGTTTAGATTTAAATCCACTTGTATCTTAAGACTTCACTTGTTTAGGGGCGCCTGGGTGGCTCAGTTGGTTAAGCGATTGCCTTCGGCTCAGGTCATGATCCTGGAGTCCCAGGATCGAGTCCCGCATCGGGGGTCCCTGCTCAGCAGGGAGTCTGCTTCTCCCTCTGACCCTCTTCCCTCTTGTGCTATCTCTCAATCTCTCTCTCAAATAAATAAATAAAATCTTTAACAAAAAAAGACTTGTTTGTAGATCTGTGAATACTAATTTTGTTCTATTATTTTCTAACTTAGCAGTTTCCTCTTTGCATGTTCTTTGTTTCTGTCAGGTTTATTTTAATTTTGCCTTAATTTCTGTGATGTTTTAATTTCAATGTCACATCTTCCCTCACTTTACATTTTACCTTTGTCTTCTCACCATCTTTTCCTGTACTTTTGCTCAATTCATGAAAGTAATATCTTTATCAGTTTTGTAAATTCATAGAGAAATTTTTGAACAAAATTTCCATGTATTCCTTGTATTCTGAATGTGAAGTGTTTTTTTGTTTGGAACATCAGGTTTTGCATATGTAATTAGTTAAGATGTGGTCATAAGGAATTAGGGCAGGACCTAAATCCAATGACTCATGTCCTTATAGAAGGCCATGTAAAGACACAGACACACTGGGAAAATACACCTGACAGTAGAGGCAGAAACGGGGGTGATTCAGGTAAAAGCCAAGATTGTTGGTATTGGGAGGAAAAATTTTCCTCTGCCCTTCAAGGTTATTCTGGCTGGCCTAGGAATTAAATTGATTTGAAACAGATTAACAGAAGAAAATAAAATTTAATTACATACAGATGGGGAATCCAAATAAATGTGAGTGATTCCAAAGACAGTTGGCCAAATGAGCTATAAGTGTCATTCTGGACTAAGGGGAATGAATTAGGAGTCTGGGGCTTGAAGGAGAAGGAAAACAATTTACAGGAGGATGAAAAAGAGTAAATGTTTGGTAAACAAATGTTTGTTAGGCCATACAGAAACAATGAGATGGAGGAATTTTAACAAAGAGATTTGCTAGGTTTCCCCGTCTCTAACATATCTAGTTTATACTATACTATATTTGTCTATGGTCTTAGCTCCCTTTCTGGAGCAGGTCTTCTATCTAAATCCTTTTAGGCATTAGTGGGGGGAAGGTCAAAGGTTCTTCCTGAGCCTTCTGTTTCTCAAAAAAATACTCAACCTAAAATAATGCATATGCCAAAGAGACACACTTTGGGGTGACAAATTTTGCTTACCTATGCTGGCAGCCACCAGAAGTTAGAGGCAAGGAAGCATTCTTCACTAGAGCCTTCAGAGAGAGCATGGCACAGCTGACAACTTGATTTTAGGCTTCTAGACTCCAAATCTGTGAGAGAATAAATTGACATTATATTAAGCCAACAGCTTTCTGGTAAATTGTTAGGACAGACCTAGGAAGCTAATGTATTTGGGAACTTTTTTGTAGTGCCTTTTTCATCTGCCACTGTTCTTTTTCTCCTTGCAGTATCTTTGTATACTCGTTACAGCCTCTTTAAAGAAGCAGCTTTTCTGTTTTTTTTTTTTTTTTTTTGTAAATTATGGACAACCAGGGCAATTTTCCAGCCAAACAGAATTTTTTTTTAATGACCTAGGGTTGTATTTATATTTGTTTATCTGTATCTTAAGCCAATGAAGATGTGCAACTGTAGGTTTGCATACAATGAAAGATTTCCTTCATCCCTAAAGCCATAGGGCCACAGCAATGCTTTCAGATATGATTTGCTTATGTGCTCCCTTTCTCAGCCTGTACATCCCATTACTGCCACTGCAAACATAGGGTTTTGCACCATGGTTTGGTTTGTGCCTTTTTACCTAGTCTGTGCTTTACAGTTATCAAAGCTAATAGTTACATTTCTGTATATTATTTTTTTCCTTTGGCTATGAGGTGATTTTTAGAAAGATAAAGGGTGATGCTACTATTGTACCACCATTCTCATGTAGGAAGTTCTTTATTTATGTAGTTAGCAATTCATTTGATGGTTGTCCAAGTTGAATTTGGTTAAAATTATCCTAGTGGGAGACAGTTTATATAGGGGGTTGAGCATATGGAATCCAGAATCTTGTTGCCCAGATGTGAATTCCAGCTCTACTTCTTTTTGTATCTTTGGGAAAGTGATTTAACTTTCCCTTACCTCAGTTTGCTCATCTATAAATTATAGTAATAAATAGTTGTCACTTAAGGTATTTAGAGCACAAAGTGGGTTGTCTATGTAAAAGTGCTCAAGATCAGAGCCTAACATGTAGTAGGTGATATCCACCATTATTATTTCCCAACACACATAAACACTATATTGTAACATTTCCAAAAAAAAAAAAAATTCATTCAAATGTATAGACTTGCATGCCCTCTTTTGGAATTTCATTTTTATTGAAGATAAAAAATGATTGCTGTATTCTAGGTGACTTAAAGAGAAGTCAGTCCACTAAATTAATTTTTGCTCATTTATCATTAGTCATGAAGAGACCCTAGTGTCAAAATTGGATCCATTTTAAAATGACATTTTGTCTGTGGGTATGTTAATTTAAAATCACTTTAGTTTAACTTTCATGCAACAAAAGTCTAATTCTTTTAATTTCTCTAAATGTTGAAGATTTCTTCATGATAAAAAGATTGTGGTTTTGGATTCATAATCAAATGATCAGTTTTTCACTAAAACTATAGTCATAAGTAAATGAATATGTATATCATTTAGCTCACCATTTAGCATAATTTTATTTTATTTTATTTTATTTTTAAGATTTTATTTATTTATTTGAGAGAGAGAATTAGAGATAGAAAGCACGAGAAGGAAGAGGGTCAGAGGGAGAAGCAGACTCCCTGCTGAGCAGGGAGCCCGATGCGGGACTCGATCCCGGGACTCCAGGATCATGACCTGAGCCGAAGGCAGTCGCTTAACCAACTGAGCCACCCAGGCGCCCTAGCATAATTTTAATTCTTAACCAGACTTCATTTTTTTGCAGTATCACATCTTTAAAATTTTTAGTGTTTATTAGCATAATTTCCTGTAATATTTTGTTAATATTCACATATAGGTTTGCTTAGGATAGGCAAAAGAACTTTTCTCTGGAAACCACCCAGGTATTTGCAAAAAATGTTTATAATTTATCTATCTTCACTCAGTAAAGGATACCAATTTTAATATATTAAGATTACTTGTATGTCATTCCTTTATTCATTCATAATGTTCTTTGAATCCATACAATCATTTTAATCTTTCCATTAAAAAGACACCCTGAAATTAGAGAAAAGGGAGAAATAAAATTTGCTAAGTCAAATAGTGTTTTATAACTTCCTAGAGTACGATAAAACATTGTGAGAAGGCTAAAATAGTAAATATTCTGTTATTCCTGCACTTTTAGAGAATATATTTCAGAGTGTTGAGTCAGGGAGCCATTGTATCTCAAGCACCCATGCATGTAAGTATAATTGCCAGATATTTTTCAGAATCACCAAGCCATTCTAATAATATGTAATTAATTGAAAAAATCTTGGAAAACATTTTCTATTTTGGAAATGTGCTGGGAAAATAGTCACTAGTGTAACTTGGTTTCTTACTAAAAATGAAGCATGCTTTTGTTTGGGTACTTTACATGACATTTTTAAAATCCAGTGTCTTTTTCCTTTTTTTAAAGATTTAGTTATTTATTTAGGGAGAGAACGAGTGGGGAGGGCAGAGGGAGAGAGAGAGAATCTCAAGCTGACTCCACACTGAGTGCAGAGCCCAATGCAGGGCTTGATCTCACGACCCTGAGATCATGAACTGAGCTGAAACCAAGAATCAGTCACTTAACTGACTGTACTACCCATGTGCCCCAAATCCAGTGTTTTTCTGGTGAAGTTGGCTCATCTCATTATCTGAGCTCATTTATTCCGCTTCTTTAGAATGAAATTTTGACATTAAGCCCAAATCCTCTTGGTACTAAATGGAAAAAAAAATTACTACTAAACGTCTTAGAAGGAAAAGCAAACTGCTGTGTTGAAATTAGGGTTCCTAACTTGAAATGAAAATTTAGTAGTACTAGGAATTTTTATCTGTTAGTTTCTCTGACTCACTCCACAGTGAATGTGAAATCAGGACAGATCATCCTCTCAGAATAAGAATCCTAGAAACATAAATTGTGTTCTGGACCAAGAAATCTGCTTCTTGTGTAGTCATTTTTCTTTCTAATAATGAAGGGATGTCAGTCTTAACTCCTTTCACCTAATGTACATACATTTGACTTGATGAAGACTAGGTTATTTTTTTATTTCAAACTGTACTAACATGATTGAAGAATCTGTATAATGATGATTGAGCAATATTATGCATTGATGCTAATATTACAGAAATGTGAGCACTCCCAACATTTGGCTTATGGCTTATAAATCAGTGTGCTTTAGGGAGAAAATTATCTATTTTATGGATTCTCTTAACTTGCGTATAATTCTTAAATCGTGTATAGGTGTATACATATATGTGTATATGTAAGTGGTTATGTAATACTGTCTTTAAATCTTCTATTTAATTGATTAGATTCCATATATTTAGGAGAATGCCTTGGAACTTTGCATTTCATTGATGAGAGAATCTATTTCAAATATTTCCTTGAAAAGTCATGAAAATCTGCAAGAAAATCTGGAGGCAAATACAGTACCTAGTTTTAACATTATCTTGTATATCTTGTGGCCCTTTTACTGACTTAAATGGTCTGTGATCTAGTTTATTCACGTATCAGTGTGTTTTGCAATACTGTTGAACTTCTAACTGCCTTAAAATTGTTCTTGGAAGTAAATGAACATTGGGGAGCCTAGATGACTCAGTCAGTTGGGCATCTAATTCCTGATTTAGGCTCAGGTCATGATCTCAGGTTTGTGAGATCGAGCCACGTGTAGGGCTCTGTCAGGTTCCATACTCTGTGTGGATCCTACTTAAGATTCTCACCCTTTCTCTCTCCCCCACTTCCCCTTCTCTGAAAAAAAAAAGAAAAAAAATAGGTGAAGGTGAATGAATAAAGGATACCCTTGACAAACTTGTGTATTTATAAAACATTCTGTTTAAAATTTTCCTCTGTATTTTCAACACTTGCTACATGTTTATCATTCTCAAACTTATGAAGTGTTTATTCATGTACGTTAATGTACTGATAACAGATCTTTTGTCTTGACCTACTTAATTTGAATTTTAGTCTCAAAATGAAACTCACACATGAAGTTGTGATTAATACTTGAATAAATGGTGTTTAACCCTTGAACAAATGAGTGCTATTAGAGACACACCCCCAAAATGTAGCTTACAAGAGAGAGAAGTTTCATTCTTTTTCACATATAGTCCTGGGTTTAGGGGACCACCCGCAGATTTCCAGCATGTCTAGATATAGGTTCTGAAGAAATGTCTTTGTAAACATCACTTTGTATACATCACTTTTTTTTTTTTAATTTGTGAAACAAGTTTAGCAAAAATATATTGAGAATAAAAGCCAGAAACTGGTGGAGAAGTGATGTATACAAAGACATTTCTTCTTACTTACTTACTTACATCACTTAACTCACTGGTTATCCTCTGGGTTGTCTTTATTAAGTAGTCTCCTGTCAACTCCAAACTTACCTTTAAACTCATCAATGTCATTGAAAAGGAAATACCTCTTTTTTGACATTTTTAATCAGTCTAACACTGGGTCTTACTGTTCTGGCTTTCTTCATGAGCCCATCACTGAATCAAGCACTGTCATCTATTGGAAGAATACTTTGATCAGGCCAGACATGCTGAATTAGAGATTTTACAACATAATTAAAACTCTTTATAACATAATTTTCAAAACCTGAATAGCATCTAATTATACGGATGTACCATACTTTTACTATCATTACTATTATTAATCAGTTTAAAGTTTTTCACAATTATGTTGTGATAAAATTGTGTAGGAAGCATTTATTAAAAAATATTTTAGCTTATCACTTAAGGATGTATTCCTAGAAGTTAGAGTGGTAAGTTAAAGAATATAAACATTTTAAAGGCTCTTAGTGTTTATTATTTTGTAATCTGTCCCTGTGTTCGTTTTCTCTTTTTTAAGAATTCTTTATATTTAAAAAAATGTTTAACATTTTCTATAATATGTCTTGTACATCATTTCCCATTTTGCCATTTGCCTTTCAATTTTGTTTATGATAGTTTTCTTGTAAGAAATTTAGGTTTAAGAAGTCAAATATATCAATACTTTCCTTTTATATTATGTTTAGAAATACCTGTCAAAAAATATTTTCATAAATATTGATCTGTGTCTTGTTCTAGTATGCTTATAACCTCCTGTAGTGTTTAGCTTTTCAACCTATTTAGAATTATGGTGAGAGAAAAAACAAAAACAAAAAACAACTATCCCAGCACGATTACTGTTGGGATGGCCGGTGATGGGCAGCAGAGAATTGCACCAAGAGTGAGGCAACAAGCAGGACAGAGTTTATTGATTCTCCAAGGGAGGAGAGGGGCCAGACATCAAGAGAAATGTCAGCCCTGAGTTTCTGTTAGGCTGGGCCTTTTAAGGGGTTTTGAAGGGTGCAAGAGTGTTGCCGCTGTGCCCGTGGTGGGGCGGGGTGTGCGGAGGGGGTCGACTCTTGGCCAGGTAGAGCAGGGGGCAGCAGGGTTTTTGAGGGACTCTGTCCGGGTCTCATCTGGGATGTGGGTTGTGGTCAGGCTAGAGAAGAACATGTTTTGTAGTTGGGGTCTAGTTTCTGAGAATGGAGAGCACCAAGACCTAGAAAACCAGAGTTAGGGCCAAGTGCAGACACCTGTGAGTTTTGTCTGTAAGCTTGGCTGGGGCGGGGGAGAGGGCTTTGGACAGATTCCTCTCAATGACTTTCCTCATCAATTCAGAATGGGAACTTCAGTGTTGGCCCACATGCACTTGCATTCGTTAGAGCACTCTGGCTCAAGCTCTCCCTCAGCCTCTCTCTCTCTCTCCCTCTTTCTCACATACACACAATCTGGAATTATTATATATTTTTTAAGATTTTATTTATTTGACAGAGAGTGCACAAGCTGGGGGAGCAGCAGGCAGAGGGAGAGGGAGAAGCAGACTCCCTGTTGAGCAGGGAGCCCAATGCTGGACTTGATCCCAAGACCCCTGGGGACATGACCTGAACCAAAGGCAGATGGTTAACCAGCTGACCACCCTGGCGTCCCTGGAATTATTTTATTCCTGTCTGAGAGTCTGATATTTGTTAGAGAACTTTAACCCATTTATTTATGTATATATGCGTACATATTGTCATAACGATATAGTTTACATTGGATTTCTGTCTATGTTTGTATGTGTCTTGCTTCTTTGCTGTTTTCCATTTTCTGGTATTGATATAGGTACTCTTTTTGGTTATTTTTTTTCTCCAGCTTTATTGAGGTATAAATATATTTTGGTGGAACATCTGTTTTATCTGGTATGAGTCACTCCTGTTTTCTTGTGGTTTAAATTTACATGGAGTGTCTTTTTCCATTCCTTCACTTTCAGCCTTGCATGTCCTTAAAGCAAAAGTGAGTCCTGTGTAGGCAGTATATTGTTGGGTCCTGTTTTTGTTTTTATCCCCTCAGTCACTCCACTTTGTGTCTTTGAATAGAATATTTAATCCATTTACATTTCAAGTAATTATTGATAGTTAAGGACTATTGCCATTTTATTTGCTTTCTGTTTTGTAGTTCTTTTTTTCTCCCTCTTGTCTCCCTGTGTGATTTATTTTTTGTTGTTTTGTGATTTTCTTGCTTTCTCTTTATATTTTGTGTATTTTTTTGTGGTTATCCTGAGGTTTGCATAAAATATATTTATTAGTCTATTTAAGCCAATAACAATTTATCTCTAATTGCATCTAAAAATTCTACATTTTTCCTTCTCACCTCACATCTTTGCTGTTGATGTCACACTTTATGTCATCTTTTATTTATATCTATTAACAAATAATTGTAGCATAGTTATTTTTAGTACCTTTTTCTTATAACTTTTTTTTACTAGTGTTAAAAGTGATTTACATATTGCTATTACAATATTAGAATATTGTGAATTTATGTTTGCCCTTACCAGTGAGTTACATATTTTTGTGGTGTTACTTAGAATCCTTGAATTTTAACTTGAAGAATCCCTTTAGCTTGTCTTCTAGGAGTCCAATGGTGATGAACTCCTCAGCTTTTGTTTATCTTGGAGTGTCTTTATCTCTCCTTCATTTCTGACAATCATTTTTGTTGGGTATAGTATTCTTGAATGGCATTTTTTTCTCTCAACACTTTAAATATGTCAAACCACTCTTCCACGTTGACAGTATCATGTTTTCCTGATTTTTTTGTGATCTTTGTAACCTTGTTTTGGAGCCTGTGCATTTGAATGAGCAAACCTCTCTTTTACTCTTTACAGACTGGTTTTTTCAGGTAAAGACATTCTCCTGTTGGTTCCCCAGGCTGATGGGATTACCCTTAGACTTGCAGTTGAGGTAGATTGGAGCCAGGTCACGTGGTGCTACTGGGTCTGCTATGGGTTCCACTGTTGACAAGCCTATTACGAGGGCCTCAGGCAGACCTAGATCCTGTCTGGACCCTGGTTGGATGGCAGTGCCTCTAATAACTTGTTCAGTAGGGTTAACACTGGGCAAGGGTCTGCTTTAGAATCCGCAGTTGAGTCCACAGGTATGGAGCCTATTAGCAGGTATACAGATGACTGTGTCTCCCACCCGGTCCACTGAGAGAGCTCTTTCTGGATCATTTGGTGAGTTGTTGGATAGTCAGAATTGGTCCCCTACTTTGGCTGAGGCTGGAACCAAGTTGCACTGCTGTTTTGGGGTCCATAACCAGGACTTGAAGTCTTCAGATCTATTTCCTGAGGCATGTGCACATATGACCCCTCCTGGGTCACTTAGCATATGATGAGTTGGTGGCAGGACCAAGGCCAAACAGGGCTATAGCACGGGAACAGAGTTGTTTCTAGGTTTGTAGCCGTGACCACAGTGTCCAAGTCAGCCACTTGGATGTGGGCCTGACTTATTAAAACAGCCCTACTGAGGCTTGGATCCCACTGGGGTTTCACAGTTTCCTATCTGGTCCCAAATCTTCTACAGAACACTTTTCCATGGATGACTGCCAAATTGTTGTTGTCGAAAGATACAAGTGGGGCTCTTCTCTTCTGCCATCTTGCTGGCCATTTTTTTTTTTTTTTTTTTTTTTTGCTTTTACAGGAAAGGTCATTGTCTTTTTGCTGTTTTTTTCCCCCCTCTCTTGCCCCTAAGAGTTCCATTGTACATAAAAGGAATTTCTTGGAAATAATTGATCTGTCTCTTATGGTTTCATGTCTTCACTATTTTCTTTCTGAAACCAGATAATTTCTTGAACTTCATTTTAACTTTGTTTCATTTTATGTAAGTAGTTTAATGCAATCTGTTGTTCATTCTCTCTACTACAGTTTATAGTTAAACAACCATGTGTTAAGTCTCCATTTCTTGATCTCAGGTTTTTCTTTTTTGTGAATGCTCACTCTTTTTACAGAGGCAGTGTCTTCTCAAATCTTATTAAGGTCAGGGGCGCCTGGGTGGCTCAGTCATTAAGCATCTGCCTTCGGCTCAGGTCGTGATCCCAGGGTCCTGGGATCGAGCCCCACATTGGGCTCCTTGCTCAGCAGGGAAGCCTGCTTCTCCCTCTCCCACTCCCCCTGCTTGTGTTTCCTCTCTCGCTGTGTCTCTGTCAATAAATAAAATTTTTTAAAAAAATCTTGTTAAGATCATAAATCAGATATGTTTTTAAGAATTCCTTGGTTTTTGGGGAAGGGTAATTGTGTTTCCTTAGATTTAGGAATATGTTAGAAAATTTATGCTCTGGCATGTCTCTCCTTTGTTTAACAATTCTAGTGCGTAGTGTTTTCACATGTCTTTTAATTTTTCTCACTTTGTGGATATTTGTGGGTAAAGCCTTAATCATAGTTGATAACTGAGATGAGTCCTATTAACAGCTTATTTGCATTCCTGTTCAAAGTTCAGACTTAAATGACAGAACATAGGTAAGCTTTTTCTGTGGTGGCTTTATTTTGTCTGACTCATGCTCCAACTGCCTGGTCAAAGTATAGAGATCATTTAAACAATTGTGTCAGGAAACAGCACCATTTCTCCCTTGTTGTCTGTGTTATTGTCAGAGCAGAATCTCTGTTCGGTGTGCTCTGTAGCATATAAGTAGAAAGTAAGTACAGTTCAGTGTTACTTCCCTTCAGGATTATGTTTGACAGTTCGTCTGTGTCCAGAGGCTTTGATGAGATACAGGTGTGTTTCTCCAGCGGCCTTACTCTTCCAGGTTAGGGGATATCAGTAGGGTTCAGCAGTGATATCTTTTTTTCTCCAAGTAGGCTCTTTCATCACTGAAGAATCCATTAAGTAGCCTTCCTTCAATTCCTGTCCTCACATATGGAGAAGGAATTCTTCAAAGTTTCAAGCATGTTCCTCTTATCCCTCTCTCATTTCCAGGTCTCATCTGAGTATTACCTAATGATAATTTCATTCATCCCCTTAGTTGAAATTTATAAAGAGAGTTGGATGTGGTGAATGAAATTCTCACTCAGAAGTGGACCTGATTATTTTTTAATCTAGCAAAAAACTTATTTCCCCTTTAATTGGATCTTATTGCATTCATCTAAGTCTTTTAGTATTTTGGAAATATTTTTCTCTGTAATATAATGTATTTGATATCCCTCCCAGTTTAGTTTTATCAGTGTGATGAACATCTATCCAATATATTCATCTAAATTTTTAATAAAAGTGTTAAAAGGAATAGATATGCAGCTTATCTTTAGAGTCCTTATTGAGATTGTCAGCTTTCCTATTATTACTAATTTTCTTAGTTGACCCTATTCTCCCCTCATAATTTGCCATATCATTCTTAGGAGCAGGTTGAGAGACAGTATAACTATTTTGCTCAAGTTTAATACCTTATACATACCACCTTTCCTTAAATCATAAGACTAAAAGCTTTAGAGAGGAAGTGAGGATAGTGTAGGACATACCTAATGAATTCATGCTATTTCTAGTGATTATTTCTTCCTCTTTTAGGTGTCCACAAACCATGCTCTTAATTCATTTGACCAAAATTGACATTAGGTTCACCCTTCTGGAGTGTTGAGAATCAAATTATGTCCTTTTATGAAAATCCACACATTTGTTTATATTAAATTGCAAATGAAAGAAAATTAGGGACACAAATTATCTCTAAAATGTAAATTAGCTTTATCTACTTCAGATACTCCTTGAAAGTAGGATTTTAGAATACTAAAGCTGAAATACTGTTTTCCTATCTTCACGTATTTGCCGTTATACAAATATATCCATATCCTACAATTATACAGATACTGCAGAATTTTATACCTGATCATGTTTATTTCTTTGCATGTTTGAGTAGTTAGAATGCTCAGAATACTTGTAAACATTCCGTCTGACTATACCATAGACTTGTATATATGACTATACCATAGTGCATGGAGTGCTTGGTTCATGTAATATCCTCCTTTTCATTTTGACTCAATTTCCTCAGTCATCTTTTAAAAACAAAAAAACCTTATTATCCTTACTGTGTATACAATTTCAATATACTTCAAATTATTTGTGGAATATGAAGAAAATGACTGGGTAGGTAGGTAGGTAGATAATACGAGTGAATTAATTATGTTAGGTTCTGAGACCATTTCCTAAGATTCCATGTACACAGAAAAAGCCACGTGAAGATAGTAACAAGTACATATACGACATTAGCTTGGAAAAGAGCAATAAAATGAGAAAGAACAAAGGTAGTATTTGGTAACAAAGGATCTAAGAATTGTTAACTTGGATTTGATTTATCCATTTATTCTGTTGTCCTTTTTTTTGTAATATAAATAGAATTAATTGCAAATATAAGTCCTAGTATGCCTCAAATCTGAAAATACTTTAATACTTTTCTACTTTGATGATGATATTGACATTTCAAATGCCCTGCTCAGAGGATGGACCAGCTAAATAGTTAAGCTTAGACACCATTTGGATCCTGTGTATGGATCTTCAATCAAATGACTGTCACATAATTATTGCTCTGCTTGAACAAATCAGTGTCTAAAAAGGGATCTATGACTAACCTGGGATAATGACACTGTTTTTTAAAAACTGTTTGCTTGTTTCCTAGTGTAATTATTTGCTATAAAGACAAAGTCTGACAGATTCCACTCTCACTTATGTATTCATTTTTTAAAGGCACTTTTGAAAAATATGGAACTGAGGCTCCTAGTTATGAAAAATAAATTCATCAGGATTTTTAAAATATCAATTAATTTGAATTATTTTTATAAAAACTCATAAGATATTAGGTGATTTAGAAATAGGAATAGATCAGTTCTCTAGGCAGTTTGGATTTGTTGATAAAAAGCACATCCCATTCACTTTGTGGAAGATGCTAAACCCTGTAGTGCATGCTAACGTGAGTTTTGTTCCCTCTCTGTGCCCAGAAGAATCATTATATTCAGTAACTGAAGTCTCATACACCCTTGCTCCTGTTTACCCCATCTTGTATCACAGATGGAGTAAATGGGCCCGCAATTCCTTAGGGTTTTAAAAAATTCACTATCATAGTGTAGAAATTGTGGCTGCACCATTGACTTCCTACTCTAACAGCCTGGTTTAGTGTGTCATCTTAGATGTAAAGCCTGCATAGATTAAACCCATAGCTTTGCTTAAAATCTCTTTATGGACTGTTAATCACCAAAGCAGAGAATATAATGGATTGCAAATATTTACTAGATTTACACTTCTTTGTACAGCTGTGCTAGATAATTTAATCAACGTTTGGAAGGCAATTTTTCCCAAAGAGTTTTGTAATTCTGAATTTAAATAAAAAAATACCTGGAAACAATTATTATAGTGGTTTGGATTGTTGTCCATTAAATGAAAAGGTTTTCATTTATGACACAATGGGTAAAAACTGTAAAAACAGACTTAATATTATCTATTAACTGCATAAAATTGCATCCTTTTTTTTTTTTTAATGTGTGTCTACAAAAAGCTCATTGAAATCTTTCCCATGGGAAAGCAGGAAACTGACAATTCCGTTCAGAGGGCAGAAAAACAGAATAATTTAGTGAATGCAAATCGTAGGGAAAGGAATGCCACAGTTTCACTGATAATGTTTTACTTGGCTGATGAACAGAATATTCATTTCGAATGCACTAACATATACCATATCTAGTTAATTAAAACCTATCTCATAGACGAGGTTCTCCTTCCCAACTACACATTGTTTTATTTAATGTTTCTAGATTACTTGGTGAGAATTATTACAGGGGAATATTTAAGGCAGCTGATGATGTCCTGATTTGTCATTTTATTGAATTTGCTTCTTCAGCCAGTCTCTGTTTTGAAAATGCACAGCCTCAAACCCAAACCAGCTGTGTAAGTGAATCCTGTAGGAGAATCCATATGAGGAAGCAAAAGCTTCTAACAATAAGTCACATGTAAAAACATTTACCAGTGATGGTGATTAAAATGAAGTCTGTAGGGAGGGGATTATTTTCCTAAAATCTCATTAAGATAAAATCAGTGTTAGCAAACAGTTGTTAGAATAAACTCTAAAATCCTCACGGAGAGAAAGAAACCTTGTACTCCAAAGGATAAAAAGCCATGTGACTTTTATGATGAAAACTACAATGTTTGGGAACTAAACAGTATGAGTATAGGATTCAAATATAAGGGGAAACATTTAAAAGAATACAAACTGTTAGAGCAGATTTTTGAGACATTAAATATTTAATGATCCTGTTTATATATCTGTAGAAGGATCTAAATGCCAAGTTGAAGGTCCATGTAATGGACATATATCTTGAATAAAATGTAAGAACCAATTACACAACTTTGTGGCATATGCACCAATAAATGTGCTAAATCGATAAGAAAAAGTCAGATTAATTTGAGCTAATAATCTAGTTCTTATACTCCAGCCATTTATTTAAAGTATATTTCAGAAAAATAGAGGCATAATAGCTATTTTTCAAAGGTTCTTCGCATGGAAAGAAAAAAGAGACTGTGTAATTAAGGTCCAGGAACACTGTTAGGGCCTTGAGGGATGAGATAATCATGGGAGCAGGGAGGCTTTTATGCCATTTCCAAAGGAACCAGCATGTGGTGTAGTAAGCCCCTGAGATTACTGGTGGTAAGTACAAAATGAACCCCCCCCCCCCACAGACATTATTGGGAGGGAAACTGTTTGGGGACTGTTGGATGCTTGTCTAATATTCCTGCACATCTATAAGCCCAGCTTTATTTTGTCACCTGTAAATTTACTTTCCCTACCTCTGGCAGAGACCTACATTCCTGCTTAAGAAGGCATGGATTTGAAAAAACAAAAAACAAAACAAAACAAAACTCAGAGCATGTTTAAAACAAATTTACTTTGAGGACTGGCCTGCGAAAAATAAGGAAAGCTTTGAAACGAAAACAAAAACCTGGAGAAAAGCGTATTATTTTTAAAAATGTAGTATATAACGTAACTGCAGCAGCATTTGGATTGTCTTTATTTTGAGATCTTGAGAAGCAGTCTTTATTCTAACATATTACTGTATCAGCCATGATTCGCAGATTCTCTTGGAGAGTCACAGTTGCACATATTCCATTGTATTTGTGTTTTCATTAGAGTCAAGTCATGTGTCCAACTATTTGGCTGGGAATATAACTTACTCTGGGTATTGGTAAGGTGACTTAATTTTTGTTTTCATTATCCCTCTGCACGTTGCTTTAATTCCAAGCTGTTAATGCCATTCTAACTTACTCTTGTGTATTTAAGTAGATTAAAGACTATTTAAGATGAGTGTTTGGAAAGATGACATGACGCTTTTTTAGCATTCTAGTTAATCTGTGCTTGGCAATGCTTCTGCCAACATGGTATGAAACCTCCTTCTGATGGCTTTGAGTGGGCAGACTACATTGTAACACTAAAAGGATTGAGGATCATGTTAACTCTTTTGTTCCACTATTTAAGCTTATGAGAACTTTGTTTTTCATACAGCCTATTGATTGTCCTTGAATTAAATCCTGTCTTAGTTTTAACCTTGTTTGTAATACTGAGATACTTAAGGGTGGAACTGAAATAATCTTGGCATAATAAAGCCAGGAACCCAAGCACAGATACACAACTGTATTGCATCTGTATTCTCGAGGTGGAGGAAGGATAATAATTTTAAGGAACACTGGACAATATAAATGTTATCATCCAACTATCGGAAATCAGAAGTAGTATTGTTTAGATAGAGGGCAGATGAGGCTATCATTGACTAGCAGTTCCTGTGAGCTTTTCTGAGGATAAAGAGGAAGTCACACTGATGAGGCATTTGAAAACAAACATCAAATAGAGGACCGTAAAAGACAGTTGGCTTTCTTCCAGGACTGTGACAATTGGCAGCTAGGATTCTTTCTTTGTGAATTAATAGGAGAAAAAGAAAAAAGAAAAAACAAACAAACAAAAAAACCCTTACCGATAAAAAGATGTGTCAGATCTGAAGGAGACCACCCTCAGAGGGTGAGGTGTGATGAGTTGTTGTAAAGGCTAAAAAGGCCAGAGCCTTGGTTGGGTCCATGTTAAAAAACAAAACAATGAAGTGTCTTTTTGTTGTTCAGTTGATGAAAATCGAGTATGGGTTGGTAATTAGATGATAACAGGGATTTAGTAGATTTTAAAAATGTGAGATGCTACACATTTATGTAGGAGATGGTCTTTCTTATTTTTAGGAGTTGAATCCTTAAGTATTTAGGGTTAAAGTTGCTGTAAGTTACCACATAGTAGTTAAACAAGAAAAAAATAATATATACATATTGCAAGAAATTAGCAGATATGGTAAAATGGTAAAAAATTGTTGAGTTGATTCTAGGCAATGGATATAGAGATGTCCATTATAATTTGTTCAACAGTCCTGTGTTTAAGGTTATAATAACAAAATACTGAATAAAATCTGTAGATTTTACAAAGAAGCATAGGAACCAACTGAAGAAGATCCAAAAGGCCAAAACCAGAACAGTCTGAGAGATAAAGTAGTATCAGATTATAATCCAAAGTACAAAATGTCTTTGTGCCCATATTGACATAAATAAATGTTTGGAAAAATTAATAAATAGGGGACAAGAGACAAATATCCCATACAGAAGAATTCCAAATAATTTATATAGATACTCCACCCTCAAGGAGAGGAAGCAGAACTCCCTACTCCTCAGGAGTGGGCCACACAGAGTGATTTTCTTAAAAGAGTACAGTATGCAAAGGGGGAGCAATAAAGTCTATCCTAGAACCTGAGAAGCACTATCTCAACCAGGTGGTCAGGGTCAACATCAGCATTCATAAATCATATGGATGATAGATAACCTTGGTATGATGTAATAAAAATGGTACTTTACATCTGTGATCTTGATTCAGAACCTACTGCTATGAGAAAAACACTGGGCAAATTCCAATAGTCGCACAGCTTACAAAAGATGTGATGGAAACAGAAAAACTTCATTAGAACAGAAAAAGTTCATTAGGGAAAAACTAGGGCAATTTGATTATATAATGGACATTAATCATCAATATTGGTCTGCTAATTATATACTAATATAAAATGTCAAAAAGGGGAAACTGGATGTAGGATATATGAGAATGCTCTCTACTATCTGCTCAGTTTTTCTGCAAATCTAAAATCTTCTGAAGAATGATCTTTTTAAAAATTACCAATTTTAAATAAGTGATTCATTTGTATGAATTTACCTTAAAATTACACAAATGATTTTAAAAGTGAAATATTAGAAAAAATTAAACACAGTTCAGTAAATTACAGTGCAATTATGCTGTGCAGCAATCAAAAAGTATGTTATAGGAGAACTTTAAAATAGTAAAACGTCCATGAGCTACTGTATGGAAAAAAATGGATTACCTCGACTTGTGTAGTATGGTTCCAAATTTTGTTCAAGACATTATTTTAAAATGCTGCCTTGAGAGGTTATATGATTAGTTTTCTTCTGCCTCATGCTATTGCATAAAGTCGATCTTGGAACATCAAGTGTTTTACGCTGTTGGCATTACATATTCTTTGTTTGATGTGGATGGCTGGTTGGAATGTTAAAGACTTTTAAGTATTTGCATTTTAAAACAAAGCGGATTTGGATTTTATTTGTGTTTTGTCATGACTCATATTTTGAGTGATATTGTTTAAAATAATTATATTTTGCCTTATGGATACTTTTAATATAGTTATGTACTTTTATATGTTTTTAAATTTTACATAAAGCAAATCCTGCTCTTAGTACCCTCTTGTGACTTAGCCCATTATATATTTGAGATTTATCCATGTTTGTAAATATAATTGAAATTAGTTGGATATAAATATACTATAATATTTTTATCCCTACTCTTGTAGAGAAACATAAAATGTATGACCTCATTTAACCTGAAAAAGTATAATAAATTCTGTTGTTTTCGAATGTAGCACTCATCCCATGTTAGAGATAAGAAAACTGAGGCATAAATCATGTAGGTAACTGGCCCCCCTTCAAGCTGGTGAGTGCTGAAGCTGAGGTGTGAACCATGTAGCAACACAGGATAACACCCTCTTAAATGACTCACTGCAGTGTCCTCCTTCACTGATGCTTTAGTTAAGTAAGGTTTAGGGATATTACAGTAATGAGAGTTGGTATTTTATGGATTTCAGAGGATTGAAAAGAGAATTGAGGGTTATAACGGAATAGTATGGGTAAAACTAAGAAGGTATTTGGTTGTAAGTTATAAATGCAGCAACAAACTGGATTCTTTTCCATAGCCAGAATGTTTATTTCCTGACCATTGATTTATCAGCTGAACATTGAAAGTGAAAATCCAACTTCAGCTCAGTTCAACAAATACCCAAATACCCAGAGTGCTGCTTCTGTGCGGACCTCTCCCTGGGAGATGTGAATTGGAATGTGAGACACAGTAACAACTCCCAGAGTTCACAACTGACTGTGGAGGCAGATAAAAGAGTTCAGACCTGGACAGAGCATGACTCACCTATAGGGGTCATGTAACTCAGCCTAAAGATTAGGAAAGGACCCCTAGAGGAGAAAAAGTAATAGAATTTGACAGTATAAGTAGAGGTAAACCAGATAAGGAAGGTGATAGTGTGTTTAAAGAAGAGGAGGTGTCATCAACACAGACAAAGGAGGTCTCAGTTTGATCATTGTGCTTGAGGGACCAGGGTCTTGAGTGCAGAGTCATCAGTGTTGCAGGGAAGATAAGGGGAATGGTTCTCTACAAGTGGATGAGAATAACATGATAAAGATATTAAAATGTTGGGATATTTCCCTGAGGACAAAAAGACATCGTGAGGCATCAGTGGATTTGATAGGAGCATTGACAGCGTACTGCAGTGAGGTGTTCTGAGGCTAAGTCCAAAGCCAAGTTAATTGAAATTGACTTGGAGAGGAAGGGCAACCTTATGAAATATAAGATCAGCAGCTTCTTTCCTAATTGAATTTATACTTCATAGGGGGGAAAAATGAGCATGAACTTCTTGAAAATACTTTTTTATAATTTCACAATCTTTAGTTTGCGTGTCTATTTAGATTTACAGAGCTTTATATCCAGTTGCCCGCTTATGCTCTTCTCCCACATGTCTGCATTTTATGCATAGCCAAAATGGCCCCCCCGTCCTTTTTCTCCAAACTGCTCTTCCTCCTACATTTTCCATCTTTCTTGGATAAACATAGAGGGAAATGAGTATGATTGAGAGTCAACAAGAAAAGTAATACCACTTTTAGAGTAGAAATTTCAGTGTCTTGTCTACTGAATGAGACATGGTCTTATTTAAATTATTTCTATGTGGAAATTATATAGACAGAAATTTTAGTAGAAGTGAGAAACATTAATACGAGCGCCAATATACAGTTTGTCTTAATAGTGAGAAAAAATTTCCTCCAAAAATAGGACTTACAGATAGATCTTAACCCAAAAGTCTTTTTCTTAAAATGATTTTTCAAAGCTTATTAGGTAAATTGATGAAATCTTCATTGAATGTAATATCTTTCTATCTTGTTAATTGAAAAATTTAGTTCTCATTCCTAAGTGTAACTTTTCATCAGACTCATCAATAAATTTTTTTTTTTACATAGAATAATGCAGTTCTTTTCTTCTAAGGACTCTTTTTGTCTGTTCCCTACAAATGTTAACCATTTAATTACCACTTAAGGTTTTCTCCCTTTTGGGGGAGAGTGTCTTCCATAATATATTTGTCTTTTCCTAATAAAGCAATTTGATATTTTAAGATACAAAAGTACGGTCGAAGGGTGAAAGGGAACAATGGATAGGATAAAATGTGGTGAGTGTTAAAGTGGACAATAGGGGAATGTTTTTATTAGGTTAGAAATACTGTATCTTAAATTATGGAACACTACATCAAGAACTAATGATGTAATGTATGGTGATTAACATAACAATAAAACATAAAAAAAAATACTGTATCTTACAACTGAAAATGCAAATTATGCTGTACCATAATGTCCCTTTCAAACACACAAGATAAAATTTGCATATCTAAATTGGATTAGGCCGAATGGGTTTCCCTAGTCTCTCTCCCTTGAGCAGCAATCAGCCTGAAAAAGCCTGCCGGTGATCCCAATAGTGAGTTAAAATCAAGAGTCTTCATGTATGTGTATATATACGTGTGTGTGTATACACATGTTTGTGCCTATAGGTATGTATGTCTAAATATAAATATTCAACTTATTTTCACTTTAATTCCTTAGCTGAAAAAAATTTTCAACCTCCTTTTGATAATTATTTCCTTATGTGTATTTCATTTTTGTATATTTTTCAAAATCTTCTTTGTATGCAATGTTCACATTGCTATTCTTTCACTAGTATTTCTCTGTTGGTTGACTTTGAGAGTGTGATAAATATTTGAAACTTTGAGTTCCAAATGAAAGTGTATTTATGTATTAATAGGCTATCTTTTTTCTTCACTTATCTTTTAAAAAAATACCTGAAGTATCTAAGAAGGATGAACTGTATTTTACTGGGCTATTTGTTATCCAAAAGTATCTACATAATATTTTTGAGTTGAAATTCTTACTCAAATTATTCATTTTTTGGTCCTGTTATTCATAAGTATATGCATGCAATTAAATTTTGCAAATAACCCACTGTTCAACATATAGAAAGTTGATTTAACAATAGAATATACTTAAATTTCTGTTTTTACAGATATATTTGTATTACTTTGATTTGAGTGTAATTAAAATTATATTATTAGATAAAATGAATATAATGTAGAAGATTTTAGTTTATTAGACCATTACCTCAATATCAGAACTTGAACAAGCATTTCAAATTAAACCATCTGACTGTAGGTGCTAATAAAGATTAGCTCTAGATATTTTTGAGAGTGAACATGAACCCAAAGTCTTCTTAAGCCAATGGTAGTCTTATGCCTATTTAGTGGCTTTTTCTCCCCACTTAGTGTTTCAAAAACTTGGATATGTTTCTATTTTTATAATTTGTAAGATGCACATCTATTGTATTATTTTATTTGTGTTTAGGGATTGTATCTTTTACCCAAATGTCATAGAATGTCATAGAAGTCTTCTTATCATGTCCATTTTTTTTTTTTTAAGAGAGTAAGGGAGCAGGAGGGAGGGGAGGGTTGGAGAGAGAGAGAAAGCATGGAGCCTGACGCTGGGCTTGATCCCAGGACCCCAAGATTATTACTTGAGCCGAAATTAAGAACTGGACACCCAACTGACTGAGCCACCCAGGCGCCCCTTATCATGTCCATTCTTGATTATTCATGGATAAAACATCCAGTTTGTAGGCGGTCTATACCCTAAGTTTCCCAAGTTTCATTCCAGTTTGTCCTTTGCCAAACTTTTATTTGGAATATCACTGAAATATATGATCTCACTGATATGAGGAATTCTTAATCTCAGGTAACAAACTGAGGGTTGCTGGAGTGGTGGGGGTGGGAGGGATGGGGTGGCTGGGTGATAGACATGGGGGGTATATGCTATGGTGAGCACTGTGAATTGTGTAAGACTGATGAATCACAGACTGCACCTCTGAAACAAATAATACATTATATGTTTTAAAAAAAAGTAGGAAGGGAAAAATGAAGGGGGGAAATTGGAAGGGGACATAACCATGAGAGACTATGGACTCTGAGAAACAAACTGAGGGTTGTAGAGCGGAGGGGGTTGGGGGATGGGTTAACCTGGTGTTGGGTATTAAAGAGGGCACGTATTGAATGGAGCGCTGGGTGTTTTACTCGAACAACGAATCATGGAACACTACATCAAAATTAATGATGTAATGTATGGTGGTTAACATAATAAAATAAAATTTAAAAAAAGACAGCTGCCTGAAATAAAGTAGAAAATCTCTAATAAAAATCTAAAAAGAAAAAAAAAAGAGTGGATAGAGTGTCTGTTTTATTTTAAATGGTCATGTGTATATGTAAAAAAGTTAATAAAAATATTCTCTAAAAACATGTTTTGGAAAGCAAGAATTTCCTAATTTGAAGAAGCTTTCCAGGAAATAAAAACACGAAAGGCAGGACTACACCAGTGCTATTGTTACCATTATTTAAGGCGGAGTTGATACTGAACAAAGCTGCCTGTTTTATGTTTTGAGTGCATTCACCAATGTTTTTGTACCGTATCTTTTATAATTGATAATAGTGCCTTTTACTGCTATCTACCTACCCTCAAGTTCCTCAATTTAGTTCCTTTCTTTTTACACTTCTCTCCCAGGTAACGAGAAGCATTAACAGGAGTCTTTATATAAACAAGTGAGTCACAATTTGAAGATATTTAGGTTGTTAAAAGGGCAATATTTTAGGAAAATGGAGATTTTGAATCATATTACATACTTCGATTCCAACTATAGGGCATATTTGGTAGATACTACTCATGACAAAGGCGTATAACTTATATAGATACATTGTTGACAGTGACATAGACATGTTCATATATGTGTACTGCCTTAGTTATAGAAGATATACTAAATTATATGTAATGTATGTGTAACTTAATTATTGTGTAACTTACTTAATGTGTAACTTAATTATATGTAATGTATGTATATTTTTCATATCCATTTGTATGTATCTACTGACTGGTTTCTAACTGTTAATGTGGGTACTGACTTTTCAAATGAGTTCTAGTTTTTTTGGCACACACAAATCTCTGTTTTCTCTGCTTGCTCCAGCTCAGCTCTAAGTTCTGAACAAATGGTCAGTATCATTTGCTGGTTATTTGAAGAAATATGTAGAAGCAAAATGAGATTGACAAAATTTTGAAATCTTATGAAATCAGCTATTGCTGAAGTAAGATTTTGTTAAATATTTTGGTGTATAATTTGGTGATATCTGATAAAATGAAGCCATGCATGCTTGTAACTAAGCATTAGTACCACATAGGGATGTCTAGTGGAGAGAAACTTGCATGTGTGCACAGGGAGAGGTATATAAAGTTGTTCATGGTAGCCTTACATTTAATAGCAAAATACTGACTCCGTCTAAATGACCACCAAAAGGAAGATGTAGAAATATAGTTTATTCCATAGATTTTAAAATGAATAAACATTATTTTTCAGCTCTGTTAACACACATTGGAAGGTATAGTAGTTTGAATCACACAAAAGCATACCCTGAGACAAAGCTTTAAAAGTGCAGGTAGTTTATTTGGGAGGTGATCTCAAAGAACACCAAGAGGGGAATGGAGAAATGAAACAAAGTATGTGTTACCAAGTGAATTACAACTGTTACTGGGCCAAGTACAGTCCTGCGGGAGAACTCTGGAAGACCATGCGGGACAGGCACTTTTGATATCTCACTTAAGGGACCAGACATACCAACTTCCATCCGTTGCTTGTTAAGGGCTGCTTGGGAGGAAGGGAGTGGTGTATTTCTTGAAACTTCTGGCCCACTGCACAAGGGCAAGTAGGTAAACTCTAGTGGTCAGAGAGCCGTAGGTAAAGAGATGCAGGTGTTGGTAGTTCTGAGTCCTGGCCATGATGAGTGTCTGGGGGATACGGGGAGAACTTGATCCCCATTAAATTGATGAAGTGCTTGCTGGTAGGGGTTAATGAGTGGAAAGGAATGGAATTGGGTCTGCAAGACAAATTCCATATATACGATTTTCTTAATAAAAATATTTGATGTGAATATGACAACATCTTAACTTTCATTCTGGTGTGTGTGCACAGCTGTTTGTGATGGCATTTTAAAAATAGTTTCCTAAAATTAAAAAAAATCTGAAAATAAAGTAGGATAAAAAAGCCAGCTAGTCTTTTATGATTCCATACATACTGAAAGGCTGAGAATACAGATATGAACTATGCACTCCTTGAGATCTGGTAACATACAATTTTGTTTACCAGGAGCTTACACAGAATCTTGGAGGAAATTTGTAAAGTAAATGACAGAATTAATTAATTATGATTCTAGTTGACAAAGCCACGTCTCTAGGTATTCTAGGCCAGCTATGAGTCAGCCCTTTTTTACTTTAGTCACCATCAACGTAATTGTCTCTAATTTTTCTAACATATTTTGGCATTGACTGGTGAGAAATGTGATGTCCATTTTTAGTATATAATACAGGCGTCTAAAAAGGTATGTTCCTGGATAATTACAGACATCTTCCAGTGGATGTAAATAAACAAGATTGCAGAAAATTTAGGAAGCCAGTTATTTGAGAATCTTGTTAGAGCTCCACATAGATAACAGTACTTCTGTGCAGAGGAATTTATCATTTTTTCATTCCTTTGAGAAAATCTATTTTGCTATAGATTAGACTGTAATCTCAGTCCTTGTGCAAAATTGCCAAAGAACAGTAAGACACATGTCGTCTTCCCCTGTATTGCTTATCTTACAAAGGTAATATCCCTGCCAAACATTCCCTCTGAATATTAAGTAACATGCTGGGAGACAAGTGAACTATGGGCTAGCCCCATTCCAAAATATAACCAGGAGATATCCCAACAACTCATGAAACCTCTTTAAAGCCACCCTTAGGCAAAACCTACTTTGGCTGAACCGGTCCATGCTGTGTTGTTTAACCAGCACAAACTGAGTTTTACCAGGCTTATGGGTAGCCATTCTCTCAGTAACCAAGGGCTATGATAGTATTTGGTGAATACTCAATACGTGTTTTATTTGTACTTTGAAAGGAAATAAGAGCTGATAAAACCAAAATGAAAAGGCAGGAAATGGAAGTGCTTAACATTATGTAGAAATTTCACAGAAAATATTGTTTGAACTGAAATTAAGAAATATTGATTGAAAAAGAAACAACTGTCTTTCATAGGTAATTATGTGAAGAGATGTAGTTTTTCGTCTTTTAGAAAGAAAATTCCTTTGTGATCTTAATACCCTGAGTATTTTTGAAGAGTTGTAAAAATGCAGTGCATTTGAAGGTACTCTCCAAAAATAAAGTATAGCAAAATAAAATTTCAGAAGTCCACAGGGCATATAACATTTGTTATTTGAAAGGTCTAGAAATTCACTGGTTGATTTGCTTCGATCCTAGGCAACAAGACAGTCTGCAAAAGTAAATGACCAAATACTAACCCCAGACTTATTAGGGGTTCAGTTTGCTTTAGGTAGTATGTAATGCCCGTGTGTTCAGATATTGCTTCAGAAAGTTGATATTTCAGTGTCAACCTTTTTCAACTGCGTATTTTGTGAGTTTTACCTAATTAGTGACTGTGAGAAATTCTAAAATACAAATGCCGTCTCCTGTCATGCACAACTTTGCCTCAGAGTCTTTTGAAGGGGAAACCATGATCAAAGGATGATTTATGTTTGTCAACTGCGGAGGGCTTCATTTCTCCCAGTTTTTGGTAGGCTTGCAGCGTGTGACTTACAGCTGCTACACCATTGGAGTAGAAGGTTTGAATAGAAAATCTCTAAAAAAAAAAAAAGGTAGAAACTACAAAGTGTGGAGTTTATCTTGTGCAACATTTTGGAGTTTAGTAACACTAATGCCTTGAGGAAAGAAGTTTAGAGAACATGACATTGATTTTTATGACTTAACAGCAAAGGACCTAGACAAAGAGTCACAGAATCTCATCACATGAAAGCCAAATTTTCTTTAAAGGTTTGTCGAGGAGAAATTGTATGATCTCTTAGTAAAATTTTTCATCAAAAGTAGAGTTTGATTTTCACATTCCTTATTTTCTCTGAAGGAGAAATGAAATTCGATGCCTACATATTTCTTTAACCTCATGATTTCCATTTATTTCTTTTCAGAAATTGTTTTCTAGATATATATATATGAAATTATCATGCTGTATATCTAAAATTCGTATAATGTATGTCAATAATATCTCAATATAACTAGGAAACATGATTAGGATGAACATTCAAAAATTGTTTTTTTTATCCTTCATTGTGAGAGTTCTTGAGGACTTTTGTACTTGGTAAAACTAGTCACAGTTTCTTGGACTTTAAGGACTGTCCTACTTAGTAAAGTGCCAATTGCAAACTAAATTTTTCATCTTTTTTTTTCTACTTTGTGGGAGATTCCACAGTCTTACCTGGTAAAACTTATGTTGAATTTTTTCTTTATTTTTACTACCATATTCTTAAATTTGAAGTGTTATTTCTTGTGCATTGTTTCTTCCTGTTTTATAGCCTCTTGATTCTGCCCTGATTTTTAATTCTTCTCTCTCAGTTATTGACTTTATTTTTTGCTTCCTTCATTTTATCTGCCCTCCCCCTTTTATTATGTGTGTATATTTCATTTAAGAGGCTTTCCATGAATTATCTGTTGATGTTTAAGAATGAAGTACTGAAAATCAAACCGGCTACTACCGGAACACCACTGCAGGTGGTAGTCATTAAAAATCTATTGTTCTTTTCTTTGGGACTGGCAGGATTCTTCAGAGAGGAGGTATCCTCAAGTCTCCTTCATGAGTGAGTGTATACCTGCTTCTGGCATTCTGATAGCTGCTTGAAAGGGAAGGAGTTGAATGTTTCCCAGTTCAGTATGCGGCTCTCTATTTAGCCTCCCCATTTTGGTACAATTCCTCACTGCTAGACTTCACTTTGCCTGCATATCCACGTCTCTCTGGTTCAGCTTCTCTGGAGAGTAACTTCTGGTTTCCTGGAGAAAGGAATAGTAATAGGAATATGGTTCTGGTTATAAAAACTTGGAATATATTTCTCAAAAAAAAAAACACCAAAACCATTTTCTATATATAGGGTACAAAGTTCACTCCATGGTTAATGCACTTTATATAGTGCATGGTTATACACTTTATCATCAAATATGTGTTGTGTAGTACTTTTTCCTTTATTTCAGTGGTAAAGCTGGAGGGTTTTTTTTTTTTCTTAACTATGTTTCTGATTTCTGAGTGGACTGCATTTCTTTTTTTAAAAAATATTTATTTATTTATTTGACAGAGACACAGCGAGAGAGGGAACACAAACAGGGGGAGTGGGAGAGGGAGAAGAATTATAAAATTGAACCTGTATTATGTATTACGTCCCTTGGCCAACAGTGTATCACTTTCAGCGAACTGCCTATAGATGTTTTATCTACATTCTGATAGTACTATTAAACATTTTCTCTTCATTTGTTAGAGATTTTCTTAAAAATGAAAATTAATACAGGAAAAGCTTTTTCCACTTTTTCTTTGTCATGTGATCTTATTTTTGGTGGGTTATTTTATTTGCCATTTGGGACAATTAATTATGATGAAGCCATATGACTTCTTTATGGTTTTTGATTTTTTGACTTTTTAAGAAAAACCTCTTCACCCCAAATTTGTAAAAATATTCTCCCACATTCTATTTTAATATGTATATAGTTTCATTTTTTATTCACAATATGTCTTTGATTCATCTGTAATTTATTCCACAGCGTGAAGAGAAATTCATTATTCCTGATTTCCAAGTGGCTAGGGATTTGTCCAAACAACATCTGCTTTCTTCAGTGTTTCTTCTTTGATTTGAAATGCCCCTTTTATCATACTCTAAACTGTCACATAAACTTTTATTTCAAAACTTCTTTCCAGTGATTTGTCTGCAGGTGTGCAGTTTTGCACATCTCCAATTGTGTCACTCCCGTGTTGTTTTTAAATTGGTACATTTATCTAGTAAAACCAGATTCCATTTTTATTACAGTGACTTTCACAGTTATATATTTCCATATAAATGCTAGAATCCATTTGTCAGGTTTAGAAATGTCCTACTGCATATTTTACTATCACATAATTATATGGATTAAAATAAAAATGATATAAAATTTAGGGAAAATTACATGTTTGCATTTAAGTAGGTAAGTGGGTTTTTTTTGCCTTTTTTAGGAAAACTCTCAAGAAAATTCAAATTATATTTTTATATACATCCTGTATATTTCTTTTAATTCCTAAATTCTTTTAACTTGTCTCATTTTATCATTTATAAATGAGAATCCCTTAAGAATGTTTAATTAGAAAACACAATTAAATTTCCAGAAAATTAATGAATATTTAATATA
Source organism: Eumetopias jubatus (assembly GCF_037043125.1). Taxonomy (NCBI): domain Eukaryota; kingdom Metazoa; phylum Chordata; class Mammalia; order Carnivora; family Otariidae; genus Eumetopias; species Eumetopias jubatus. Next base: position 46,318,125 of record NW_028274820.1, on the reverse strand, counting down.
TTAAACATTTAATCACCTGATTTTTCTAATTTTTAAAGATTTTTCTGCCCTGAAACAAACCATGAGAGACTATGGACTCTGAGAAACGAACTGAGGGTTCTAGAGGGGAGAGGGGTGGGGGGATGGGTTAGCCCGGTGATGGGTATTAAAGAGGGCACGTACTGAACGGAGCACTGGGCGTTATATGCAAACAATGAATCATGGAACAGTACATCAAAAACTAATGATGTAATGTATGGTGATTAACATAATAAAAAAAAGATTTTTCATTTGTTATCTTTGGGTTTCTCTGATAAATAATATTGTAGCTTTTAGTTAATCATTTTAACTTTTTCTAGTAGTTGTCTATTGGTATATAATGTAGCTTTTAATCATTTTAACTTTTTCTAATAGTTGTCTATTTTTTCTTTTGTCTAATTACATTTCCTTATACTATTAGAATAATATAAAATTTTAGTGGTAATGGCATTTGTATCTTATTCACTAATTTAGTAAGAATATATTAAATATTTGATGAAGAATAGAATTGCTTTGTGGTAAGAGCCATGCATCTTTTATCATGAAAATATTGATCCATTCTTATTTTCTTTTCATAAGATATTTTATCAAATTTCTTTTTGGTATATTATGATAATCACAAAATGTATCTCTTTCTCCCTGTGAATATCAGAAAATATAGAATATAAATCCTAATCTTCAACCATTCTTGCATTCTGGACATGACTCTAAATCTCCCTCTCCCGCTCTCCTGTTGCTGTCCCAGGAAACATAATTTGCCAATTTTTATTTTTTTTAAGATTTTCTTCATTTGAGAGACAGAAAGAGCGTAAGAGGGGAGAGAGGGTCAAAGGGAGAAGCACACTCCCTGCTGAGCAAGGAGCCCGCTATGGGATTCGATCTGGGACTCCAGGATCATGACCTGAGACTAAGGCAGTTGCTTAACCAACTGAGCCACCCAGGCGCCCCGATTTGCCAATTTTTAATTCAAAATTTTGCATCACTATTTCTTAGTGAAATTAGCCTGCAGTTTTTATTGGTGGTATCTTAATTATTGTTATGTCTTTGTATTATGGTAGGTTCAATGAAACAAGAAAAGGAATACAATTTTAAGTTACATATTAATTATGTCTTTGTATTGTGGTAGGTTCAGTGAAACAAAAAGAATGCAATGTTAAGTTACATATTAATAACTGTCAGGCTGTTTTTCTTGGTTAGTATGATTTGTCTGTATTTTATATAGAGCAAAACTTATTTCTATAAGTCTAGAAACAAAACCCATTTCTGTGAGCTTCTATGTTGACAAGGGAATGTGTATTGTCTGAAGGCAATCCGGTCCTTTTCTTATATGCAGTCTCCTGTCAGTCTGTTTTTCTTGGTTAGTATGATTTGTCCGTATTTTATGTAGAACAGAACTTTTTTTTTAAGATTTTATTTATTTGAGAGAGAGAGAGTGCACACAGAGGGAGAGTGAGAGGGAGAAGCAGACTCCTCACTGAGCAGAGAGCCTCAAGCAGGACTCCATCCCAGGACCCTGAGAACACGACCTGAGCCCGGAGGCAGATGCTTGACCAACTGAGCCAACCAGGTGCCCCAACAAAACTTATTTCTATGAGTCACGTGGAAGGGTGGGAAGAGTATGATTCATATAATTTTATATCAGTTCATTTAATTTCAAATGGTAGAAAGGGATACCTTAAAGACTACATAAGAAGTAAATGAGGTTGGTGATATTTATTGCTTTATAGAGTAAAATGATAATTCTTAGAGTACTATTGACCCTTGAACATACAGGGGTTAGGTGTGTCAAAGTCCCACACAGCTGAAAATTTGTGTATAACTTTGACTCCCCTAAACTTAATTACTAATAGCCTACTCTTGACTGGAAGCCTTACCAATGACATGAATAGTTGATCAATACGTATTTGGTATGTTTTCTGTATGACATACAGTATTCTTACAATAAACTAGAGAAAAGAAAACATTAAGAAAATGATAAGGGGCGCCTGGGTGGCTCAGTCATTAAACGTCTGCCTTCGGCTCGGGTCATGATCCTGGGGTGCTGGGATCAAGCCCCACATCGGGCTCCTTGCTCGGCCGGGAGCCTGCTTCTCCCTCTCCCACTCTCTCTGCTTGTGTTCCTTCTCTAGCTGTCTGTCTCTCTCTGTCAAATAAATAAAATTAAAAAAAAAAAAAGAAAATGACAAGGAAGAGAAAATACATTTACCGTACTGCCTGCCCTGTATTATCAAACAAAGTCTGTGTATAAGGAGACCTATACAGTTCAAACATATGTTATTTAAGGGTCAGCTGTACTTTATCCTTTCACTAGTGCACAATCAGATCTACCTTCTTTTACCACATATGAAAAAACACAATCCTTATTTTATTGTCACTTAAGTACTTCTGAACAGGAGCCATCAACCTTTTGTATGAAACATTAGTAATTTGTCACTTGTATCACTAATTCTAAACTAATGATTAAACTGTTTCAACATCATGGTATTCTCCGTAAATTTTCATGGTTTTCCAATTATATTCTCTTTTTTGTTGATTACTTTAAATTGACATAAATATTAGTTTTAAGTGTACAACGCAGTGATTTGACATTTATGTACGTTACAAAATGATCACATAATTTTAGTTATTATTGGTCGTCTTATATAGTTATATTATTGACTTTGTTCCCAGCGCTGTACTTTATTTATATCCTCATGACTAATTTATAACTGAAAGTTATAATGCCCTTCACCTGTTTTGCCCATCTATTCACTGTCCTCACCCCTGCCAACCACCAGGTGGTTCTCTGTATTTATGAGTCTGTTTCTGTTGTTATTCATTTGTTTATTTAGATTCCACATATAAATGAAGTCATACAGTTTTGGCTTTTTCTGACTTATTTCACTTAGCATAATACCCTATAGTTCCATCCATGTTGTCACAAATGGCAAGATGTCATTCTTTTTATAGTTGAATAATATTTTATTGTCTATATACACCATGTCTTCTTTATTTATTCCTCTACTGATAGACACTTAGGTTGCATCCATATCTTGGATAAAGGAAATAATCTGCAATGAACATTAGGGGTGCATATATTTCCTTGATTTAGTGTATTTGGGGTTTTTTTTTGGGGGGGGGTGGCAAATACCCAGAAGTGAAATTGCTGGATTATGTGGTATTTCTATTTTTAAGTTTTTTGGGAACCTCCATACTGTTTTCCATAATGGTTGCACCAACTTACATTCACACCAACAATGCATGAAAGTTCCCTCTTCACATCCTCCCCAACGCTTGTTATTTCTTGTCTTTTTGATACCAGTCATTCTGACTGGTATGAGGTGATAGCTCATTGAGGTTTTGATTTGCATTTTCCTGATATTTAGTGACGCTGAACATCTTTTCATACATCTATTGGCTATCTGTATATCATCTTCAGAAAAATGTCTATTCAGATTGCCCATTTCTTAATTGCATTTTTTTTTTTTGGTGGTGGTGTATGAGGTTTTCATATACTTTGAATATTAACCCCTTATCAGATATATGGTTTGCAAATATCCTCTTTTATTCAGTAGGTTGGTTTTTCATTTTGTGGATGGTTTCCAACACTGTTCAAAAGCTTTTTGCTTTGATATAGTACCAGTTGTTTATATTTGTTGTTTTTGCTGACTTTGCCTCAGAAGGTAGATCCAAAAAAATATTCCTAAGATCAATGTCCAAGAAATTACTACCTATGGTTTTTGTTTTGTTGTTTTTGGAGTTTTATGGTTTTAGGTCTTGTATTTTGGTCTTTAACCTATTTTGAGTTTATTTTTGTATATTGTGTATGAAAGTGGTCCAGTTTCATTCTTTTCCATGTAGCTGTCCACTTTTCCTAACACCATTATTGAAGAGACTGTCTTTTCCCCATTGTGTATTCTTGCTTCCTTTGTGGTAGATTACTTGACCATATATGTGTCAGTTTATTTCTGAGCTATAACCTGTTCTGTTCATCTGTTTTTGTGCCAGTACCATACTGTTTTGATCACAATAGCTTTGTAGTGTATTTTGATATCTAGGAGCAGCTAGATGACCTCCAGCTTTGTTCATTTTCAAGACTGCTTTGGCTATTTGGGTCCTTTATAGTTTCATGCCAACTTTAGAATTGTTTTAATTCTGTGAAAAATGCTATTGGTATTTTTATAGGGATTGCATTGAATCTGTAGATTACTTTGGGTAGTTGTGACATTTTAACTATATTAATTCTTGTCCATAGCAGGGTATATTTTTGTTTGTTTAAGAAATAGAAATATCAGTGGAACTAAGAGTGGGTTCTTTGAAAAGGTAAACAAAATTGATAAACCTTAGCCAGACTCATCAAGAAAGAAATAGGGCTCAAATAAATAAATCAGAAATGAAGTAGAAGTTAAAACTGACACCACTGAAATACAAAAGATTTTAAGAGGATACATTGAACAATTATGCCAACAAATTGGACAATCTAGAAGGAATGGATAAATTCCTAGAAACATACAATCTTCCAAGACTAAATCAGGAAGAAATAGAAAATCTGAACAGACTGATTACTCTTAATGAAATTGAATCAACAGTGATCAAAAAGCTCCCAACGACCAGTTATATTCTCTTAATAGACTTCAGTTGACTTCTACCTTTTAAAATGAAAGAATTGATAAGGCAACTAAAGTTGATTAGCAACAAAAATTTATTCTTACTCTAATGGGACAGCATTTCAATAAATACTTCCTGTTTTTTAAACCTCTTTTTGAAATCACATTTATTGAATGATATGTGTGCCTTTGAACCTCATCTAACCAATACACGGCAGAGATGGACTTTAGGGGGGAAAATGTCAAGATTACATGCTTGCCAGACAAAAAGGACTTTACTTGGTAGCTATTACTAGGAAAAAAGTGAGTTTTATAGTTGTGTCCATAACTACATAAAATATGAGTTTTTAAATATTCCAGGATATAACACTCTGACCCTAACCCAAGTCATTTACTGAGAAAAATAATTTGGAAGCCTCTCTAGGTGCATGGCGGTGTAAAGAATACACATTATTCGATAAACAGGATTTCTAAAAACTTGAATAAAAATAAAGCAGGGTTCCTTTCGCAGATTACTTAGTACTCTTGGAATTCCATACTCTTGGAATTCAGGTTTGTTTTTGTTTAATTCTCTTTTTTACTCTAGCTTCAATACTTTAAATTATGTTTAGAATCACAATTCCAAAGATAAAACTCACTTTCCAAAAGGTACTAAGCTTTTTGGTGATTCAGAATCTCATAGTGAGTAAAGGAGAATATTTCTTGCATTTTAAACACATTCATCCTATCTCAGTCACACAAATAGCATAAACTTGTTCACATTCAGGACTGAAATTGTAGATATAGAATAGAACTTAAATTGATAATAACTTTATTGTCTGTCAGTGATGTCATAGATATAAATACAGACTATAAAGTTTAAAACTTTTATGGTTGTCTTTCCTTGATTATTCCAGAGACATTTTAGAAGATGAATTTGTTTGTAGCAAAGTCAGTGCAGTTGAAGGAGTCTTGCATGAATTAGACTTGTCAAACCATTGGTATCTGGAACTGTAATGTGCTAGATGGTTCTCTGTAAGGCGGCAACATCTTAAGTTTCCTATAGCCATGTAGGGGTATGGAAGTAAGGTTTAATTTCAAGGGAGTGTACACCCAAGACCTTTTTGCTGTATAATAAACTCCAATTAATGATTCCACTCAAGGTGCTGCAATAATCATTAACTCAACAAGAATCTTAACTAAAATATAAAAATTGAATGAACATTTTAGTACAGATTTTTCTGTTTAAGGAAGATTAACCCCTTAATTATAAAAAGAAATCATAGTCTTTCTGTTGCTATCACTAAGTGACTTCTCTTTAGTACAAATTGGTGGAATTTAATTTTCATCTTCATAATATCTCAGTAAAAAAAATGTGGAAAAATTTAATCTGGCTTCTTACAAATATTCCTCTATCAGATTAATAAAAGATCTTCAAAACTTCAGTGTGAACAGGGCAGGAAGAATTGTCCACTGCCATTCTGATAGTGACAGCCAATGATAAAATTATTTTTCTTAAACTATGATTTGGAAACAAGTAATACTTGATAAAATCAACATACAATAAATATTTTAATGGAAACTGACAAATGAAATGAACCAATTCAAAAAAGAAAGTCTGCCCACCTCCAGAGTTCAAAAGCAACGTTCTTTATGATAATCTCTGGGTCACTATAGTTATTAGGGAATTAAGATTACAAAAATGTTAATTAAAGTAACCACTATACTGGAAGACCCCCAGATAACTTGGGTATTCTGCAATTATCTTTGTTGAAACACAGACTTGGTGTTTTGCAAAGAAATCATTTGTTCTGCCTTAGTGAAGCTAATTATTCTCAGCATGCAACCACTGTTTCAAATTGCAAAAGGCACATCAGCCTTTTCTGTATGTTGCAGGAATTAAAACCCAATCAAATGAGATAATGAAGTGCGTACAAAGAATACGATTCCACTTTTGTAATGCAATAAAAGTGTAAGCCGTTTAAAGAAATGTTGCAAAAATCATAATTTGGAGAGGAAAAACATGCTGTAAAGCAATATTTACTATTAATTTTAATTACTTTGTTGCTTAGAGGTAAGCATTAGGTTTATTTATGTGTGGCTAGGACTTTTCTTTTTAATGACTGAAGAAGATGGTGGCTAACAGTCCAATATGAAGCAACATAATGCAGGAGCTTTTTTAATTTCATGGAATACCAAGGAAATAATCCATGTTATGTCAGAGATAAACTCAAACACTTGTTGGAATTTTATGAGACTATGTTAAGAAAATATTTATGAAAGGTAGACTAGAATTGGTGCTTCTCTGTACTTGTATGATCTGAAATAATGTAATATATTAGTGTTCTTATTCATTAAAAAAATACCATCTGTGCTTATATCAGCAGCACATTACCATTTTAAAAATCTCTACTTATTCTGTCTTTATCTGTGAAACCTATTTTTTTCCTAAGAACACTAAACCATGAGAAGCCCCCATAATTGCATAATGAGCTAGTGAAATATGATTGAGTCTGGGTCTGTGCTCCATTTTACTTCAGAGAAATCTCTTGTGGTTTAAGCCCATTGAGTTAATATTTTTTTATCGTTTGTTTTGGTGTTTGTTTTCTTTCACACTAGCCATTGTCACTGATGTTTCCTGTCCCTGACAACACTACCTTTCAATTCACATGGGGTGAAATTAAGATGGATTATGGGTTTTGTCCCTTGCTTGTTATGGGAAAAACCAGAGCAAGCTTTCCTTTCAGCTGCCAAGAAAGTGCAGACATCTCAGCAGCTCAGAATGTGCAAACAGCAGGACACACATCAGCAGTGGCAACAGAGAGAGCATGAAGTTTCTGCTCATTACACACCGTGGGGGCTGCCTGTCTGGAGCAGTGTATGCGGCAAAGTATTGATTGAGAATAATACCCACTGTTAGTTATTTACATGCCAATACAGTACCCTGGCTATTAATATATTAATGGTTTTTTTTCCTTGATTTTTTCCCCTCCATATTACATTTCAATTTTATTTACATAATGCTAGTCATATATATTGCGTTGCTCTAGAGTCAAGGAATGGGGCAGTTTGACTAGCACGTACAGGTCCAAGCTTAGTGTCATGCGTACATGAGGGCTTTGTGAGTGATGCATGATGTATAAGTCACTGTATTTCCAGAGCTTGACACAGTGCTTGTCACATGGTAGGCACTCAGTAAATTTTGTCCATTTTTTGTTGAATGAATAGATGAATTTTCCTTAATTTGATTTGGGAGACACAGCAGAGATTGTGTAAGAATTGTGATAAGTGGGTACTCTAAACTTTTCTGGGACCACATCTGGGTCATGACTCAACAGCTGCTGAGAAGAACTTAGATCTAGATACTTGGCTTTGTACGATTTTGATGACATTGCTTTAAGTCAATATTATATCCCTATTTTGAATTTGGACTCAAAATATAAGAATTTCAGAATATTCAGAGAGCTGCAAAATGTGGTTTCTATCACTTTTCATTTAGGTACACATGTGTTTATAAAGGCATTTTGCCACAATCCCAGCTCTCTTATGTTGAGGGCTCACAGCAATTTGGTAAATGAAATATGTTGTGGCTTATGTAGTCTTACTTGCTGATAGAATTTTGAAGAATTGCTTTATTCATATCCCTGCTTAACCACTTACATTTAGCTCTCTTTAGTTGAGCGAAGTAATACTGGATGGTGAGCTATTGTTCAGCTAAAACTTTGTAGCTCTCAACCCATTATTTGAGTTAGAAAAGAAGATAATTAAAATAATACTCTTTATCATCTGGGACCTATTGCAACATTCTCCGTGCCATCGATTAGCAAATAAAAAAATATTTTCTTTGTAAATTATAAAAGGATGCAATTGTCATATGCTGAGACAGGTTAGCATCTGTATCTCAAGGGAAAAACTTCTGGAAGTAGCAGATCTGCCCATAGCAATTAATTAGAAAGCTTTTTATACTGTTTTCAGTTACAAACGTGTACTAGCAGCTTGAGAAAATTGGTAGTGACGTCTGATGTCACCATAGGGTAGTACAATGGATGGAGTTAATTTAGTGACATTTGCTTCCCCCCCCCAAAGTGTCATATCTTCATCTTACACTGAGCTTGATTTTCACTGCCAAATGAATTCAGCATAAATATAGTTTTTTATTGCATTATAATGCATGGCGTGAGATGTAAGCTTAGTCTATAAAAATGAATGCATCTCTACTTAGGAATGCCAAGATGTGTTGAACAGCTGGTCTCTTTTCACCACCTACTCAGCAGAAGTAAAAAGAAAGGCCACTTTCTCAGCAAAGAAAGACACATCCACTTAAAATATCAATCTCGAAACTAAAAAATTGTCAATTTTTCTAAAAAAACTACAACTGTTATGTAGTAAGTTAAATTGTATTTCAAAGACATGCTTCAGTTTTTTGTTAATGGTGCTCCTGTGTGCCAAGATTAATTCACTCTTAACAAAAGTATTGGTCTTGAATTCATGCCGCATTTCTAGTCCCGGAACACTTAGGCACAGTTGTTACTCCTCCTTTGTGGTTATGGAAACAAACAAAACAGTTCTTTTTAAATTTTAAGCATGTGATTTATTTAAATGATTTCCCTCTTGTCACAAATACTTGTCATGCATCTTTTATGAACCTTATACTACTCGGAATAAGTTCGAATTAGACATATGTTTGCATTTTTACATTTTTCAGTACAGATAGTCTACTGAATCACTGATTTTTAGAAAGCTGTCTCTCATTTGGACAACACATTGTATAGGGAAATCATGGCATCCTACCACTTTCATCCTTACCACTAACTACATGTGAAAGTTGTTAAACCTCTGTGTGTTATTTTTTTCTTTTGCCACGTAATAGTATCTTCACCATCTATTTCATCTGATGTGAAAGTTTTAAATGACATTTAACTTGTAAAGGTAATGAACATCACTCAATTAAATATTAAAGTTTTGTTTTAATAGTTGACTAGAAAATATAAAAGGAAAACAGAAAATAAAATAATCCCAATTAAACATGAGGGTTGAACTTACAAGTTTTTTCTGCCTCATCCCCAACCATACAAAAACATCTACAGTAAAACTTAAAATATATAAATAAGGCCAAATACAAAAGGAGAGGAGATAATACAAAATGAGTGGTGTCAGAAAAAAATTGAGAAGGGTACCTGGCTGGCTCAGTCAGTAGAGCTTGCGACTCTTGATCTTGGGGTTGTGAGTTTGAGCCCCTGTGATGGGTGTAGAGATTACTTTAAAAATTTTAGAAAAAAACATTCAATGAGGAGAAAATTTTAAAAATAACTCCCCTACATGGTGGAAGCTGATACCTTATATGTATCAGAGAGTAAAGCAAAAAATGTTTATCAGGAAAGGTCAGAGGTATCACCTCTTCTGAAGGTGAGGTAAAGAAAGGCTGTCATGTTGTGGAGCCCAGAGAGAGCCATTCCCAGTGCAGTTTATCTGAATCATGTCTGAGGGACTGTGACATCTGCTAACCTGTTATAAAAATCTGTGCAAATATAGAGTTGAAGAGGTTGTGCACCATAGGAAACAAGTATCTGCTCACCTCTTTTATCAAAGACAGAAGTTTTTTTTTTCTCTCCTATTCTATGCATTTATACATTTTAAATTCTGCTATTTATTGTTTTGTAGGGTTTGGGAGTAAAGCAGAGAGACCTTTTCTATACAACACATAGTGGAGTAATCACTCCCAGCCTGCCTCCAATGTGAATTTCTTTTTCCTCTTTGATTAGAGTTGAACCCTAAGAGAGGTCTACCAATGCCAACTTCATCACTGCCAGCTCTCTAGAGAACAGACCCCAGTTTTTACATTTCAGTGATTATTAATCCACTCTTGCCCACCTCTGTGCCTAACAGTTTGACCTGAAAATATGTAGACAGTTAGGATACCTATGTAGGCAGACAACAACAACAAAAAAATCACAACACTTTTCAGTGACACAATTGCCTGATGTAGGCATGGAGGAGTATGGCAAATATATTGCTATGTACTTATTAAATCCATTCTATTTTCTTCATCTTGGTCATACAGGGAGACAAATTTCCCAGCTTTCCTTGCAATTAGATTGTGGCTGCATGGTTTAATTTTGCCTAATGGTATGTAGAGAGTAGTAATATAAACACTCGTGGTACTTTAGAACTCTCTTGCCTTTCCCTTCAGAGGCAGTCATGTAGGCCACATATTGAGACACTGAGTCAAAGGATGCAAGTAGCCGAAGACCCTGGAAAGTTAGAACAGTTGAATCACTAAACTTGAACACAGAACAGTAGAAATTATCTAATCTGATGAACAGAGAGAAAGGTAAAATGAGCAAAGCCTTAAAGCCTGCCAGCCAATTGGTCCTGGAAGTTCCAGAAGGAAAATGAGAAGGGAGCAGAAAAACATTTTGAAGAAATAGTGCTCAGAAACTTCCCAAATTTGATGAGAAACATTAAACACTTAAGGAATTCAACAAACCTTGAGTAGAAGATCCACATCAAATATAATAAGAAAATATAAAGCATCAGAGAAAAGAGATTCCTCAAATACAAAGAAACCACAACAAAGTCATTAGCTAACTTTTCGTCAAGAACAGTGGCTTCCAGAAGACATTGCAATGCCATCTTCAAAGAGTTGAAAGAAAACAAAAGTGTAAACCAAGAAAACTTTATCTGACAAAACCACCCTTCAAAAATGAAGATGAAATAGAGATGTTGACAGATAAAGTCTGAGAGGATTGCTTAACAGACCTGCCTTACAGGAAAACTAATGTAAGTTCATCAGTCTGAAAGAAAATGAAACTAGACAATAATACAAATCACATAAAGAAATGAAAAGTGTCAGAAATGGCAAGCGTATGATTAAATATAAAAGAGTCTGTAAATATATTTATTCATATTTTCTTCTGACCTCTAAAATATATATTTTATCCAGGATTTATAACACTGTTCTGTTGGGTTTTTAACATATATAGACCACATAGAAGGAGAAGCAAAAGATACATTGGAAAATTCTATATTTTATGAGAATAATTCTGAAGTAGGTGGTGAAAAGCTGAAATAGATACTGTAGTCTTAGGGTAATCATTAAATTAAAAAAACTATTTTAAAAATATCCAGAGGGATTAAATAGTATTCTAAAAAACACAAAAGAAGTCATAAAGGAGGAACAGAGGAACAAAGAGAGATAAGATGTATGTAAATATTTGTAACAGGACTATTTTTAATAGCCAAAAGGTGGAAACAACTCAAATGTCTGTCGACTGATTCAAGGATAAAGAAAATGTAGTATATCCTCACAAAATGTTATTCAGCCATGAACTACAGTGAAATCCTGATGCATGCTGTACCATGAATGACCCTTGGAAACTTATGCTAAGTGAAAGAAACCATTCACTAAAGGCCACGTATTTTGATTTCATTTATGTGAAATGTCCAGAGTAGATGAGCCCATAAATTAAGTTAGTGGTTTCCAGAATCTGGGTGAAGGGAAGAATGGGAGTAACTGACAATGGGCTTGGGATTTCTTTTTGGCTTGATGAAAATGTTCTAAAACTAGACCAAGGAAAAAGAAAAGAGACATGAATTCCAAAAGTCAGGGATGGAAAGAGGAGAAATCACTACCAGTTCTATGTAAATTTAAAGGATTTTATTTGAATATTATGAACAAACTTTTGCCATTGATTTTAACAATTTGGATAACATGAATAAATTCCTAGAACACAAGTAACCAAAACTTACGGAAGAAGAAACTGAAAACCTGGGGAGATCTATAACAAGTAAAGAAATTGAAACTGTAATGATATATTTTTTCATAAAGGAAATGTCCAGCCCCAGCTGGTGTCAGTAGCGAATACTAAGTATTTCAAGGAGAAGTCATACAGTCCCTCACAAACTTTGAAAATAGAAGAGGAGGGAACACATCCCAACGTATTCTCTGAGGTGTGTATTACCCTGATACCAAAGCCAGGAGCATCACAAGTAACAGCAACAACAAAAAATAAACTCAAGATCAGTGTTCTTAATGAGTAGCTGGAGAAACTTAAACTGAATGTGAAAATCAAATTCAGTAACATACATAAGGATTTACACCCTGACCAAGTGTGATTTATTCCAAGAATGCAAGGTTGATTTAACATGAGAAAATCCATTAATAGACTATATCGATCATTTAAAGGCTATAAAACAGTTAAAGCATTCAGAAAAATCATTTAGGAAAATCCACCACCCATTCATGATAAAAACTTTCAACAATCTGAGAATTAATGTAAATTTTCCAATCTAGGCATGGAAATGGCATCTATGAAAAAATCTACAGCTCACATCATACTTCGTAGTGAAAGGGCATATTTTCTTTCTAAGATCAGTCACAAAGCCAAGATACCAGGTCTCTCCACTTGTATTTAACATTGTGCTGGAAGTCTTAGCCCAGATAATAGGCAAGGTAATAATTATAATAACATTGTAATAACAAGGCTTTCAGATTGAAAAGGTGGGAACAAAAATGTCTATCTGCAGTTAATTCATATATTGAAAAATTTGAAATGTAGAAAATATTTATTAGAAGTTAGAGATGAGTTAAGCAAGATTGTAAGGTATAGAATGAATATGTAAAAATTAACTTCTGTATCTTGGCAGTAAACAATCTGAAATGAAGTTCAGAAAATGATTCTGTTCACGAGTACATCAAAACCAGTAAAACTCAGGTCTAAGTTTAGCAAAATAAGTGCAGCGTTGTGCCCTGAAGTATAAAATACTCTTTCTTTTTTTAAGAAAAAGATTATATTTATTTATTTGACAGAGCACAAGTAGGCAGAACGGTAGGCAGAGGGAGAGGGAGAAGCAGGCTCCCCGCTGAGCAAGGAGCCTGATGAGGGCTCGATCCCAGGACCCTGCGATCATGACCTGAGCTGAAGACAGACACTTTAACTGCCTGAGCCATGCAGGCACCCCAAAATATTCTTGAAAATAATTTATGAAGAGCTAAGTAAAAGAAGAGACGTTCCATGTTCATGAGTTAGAAGACCGTATCATTAATATAACAGTTCACCTCACATGGATCTATAGATTTATTGCAATGTCTGTCTAAATCTCAGCAGGCACTTTGTAGATATTGAGAGGTTGATCCTAAAATAAGGGTGGATATGCAAAGGACTGAAGAGGCAAAACGTTTTTGAGAAGGAAAAAAGTTGATGGTCTTAAGATTATTAAATTTCAAAACTTAGTATAAGCTATGGTAATCAAGATAATATCATATGAGCATAAAGATAGGCATAGGCATATTTATTAGTGAGGCAGAAATAAACCTTTTCATTTATGGTCAAATGATTTTTGGTAAAAAGCCTTGACACAATTCAGTAAGAAAAATAATCCTTTAAATGATGGTGGGACAATTGGATATCAATGTGCAAAATATTAAATTTAGAACTTTAGGGCACCTGGGTGGCTCAGTTGGTTAAGCGACTGCCTTTGGCTCAGGTCGTGATCCCAGAGTCCTGGGATCGAGTCCCACATCAGTGTCCCAGCTCAGCGGGGAGCGTGCTTCTCCCTCTGACCCTCTCCCCTCTCATGCTGTTTCTCTCTCTCTCAAATTGAATAAATAAATAAATAAATAAATAAATAAATAAATAAATAAAAAATTTAGAACTTTACTTCATAACCATGTACAAACATTAACTCCAACAGATCAGGGACTTAAACCTGTATGGCCTCCTCTCCTCTGGCATGCAAAGACCCACCAAGGAATTTTATGATGCTGTTGTCCCTTTCACCAACACATTCCTAATGTTTTTGGTGATTAGTGTGCCCTCTGCATGTCCCCTTGAAGGAGCATAATCCATTCTTGGGTCTTCCTTGTCCTTCCATGATGTCTTTATTCTGCCTGTCCCTTCCTTCCCTGTCTGCATTGATAAATTCTCGTGTTTCAGTTTCCATCAGTGCTTTCCAGGCTTCTAGGAACCACCAGTTTGCACTGCCCTGTCAGTTCTTGACAGGGTGTTAAATTCCATTCTCCTTGGAGTGTTCACTAAGTTAACAAACTCCCTCTTATCCTGTTGTAAGTCCTGGCCTCTCATCAGACATTCAGAGTTTAGCCCCGTGAATATTCTTCTGTCTCCTACCAGTACATCCTAGCTAATTCTTGCAGCGTCTTTTATAATCTTAACAGGCCCAGCATATATTCTGCTGACTTAATGCAGCTACTTAACCCTAGTGAGTTATCAGCTCCAGACTAGGAGATGGGGTGGAGGAAGAATCAGGGAAGACTTGCAGGGAGAGGGTGTGCTACCTTTTCATAGGGAGGGTCCAGCTGGGAAGGCTTTGGGAACTCAGAGGAGTCTGGAGACAAAGACTTTGAGACACCCACCCAGACAGACTTGTCTCACCTATCAGGTTTCAGGTGTTCCCAGGAAGAACCCTGATCTCAGCGTAACAGACTTGCCTGGGTTTAACAATCATCCTTGTAGTTGTCAGCTCTTAACTGTAAAATTTCCAATTTGATCTTTGGCTTTTTTTCTACTCTACTGCAGCAGGAGACAGGGATCCCTCTTTAAGGACTCCTGACCTTCATATTTAGTTTTCAATAGTTTGTATAAGGCCTGTACCTTTTAATTATCTGTAGGACATCAGCACAACTGGTGATAACTAGTCAATTCTATTGCCTTTATATGTGTTGTTCCTCTGTACTTTTCAAATGCCTGAATCATTGTATTGGCCAGGGTGTTCTCTACAGAAATATCCTCTTAGGTCCCTCACTGTTGAAATTTTTTTTAACAATTTGGGTACTACCCTGTGTCTAGGACTACTGATGCTCACACACAGCCTAGAATGGGATCCCGAGAAAGATGTGAACCAAAATTTTGTACATTTTCACTTGATACTCAAAACAAGTGGTCTCACTATTTGTGGCATATCCACGTTGCTTCCAAACAGGTTTAGTTTTGAGTAAAATGGAGAAACTATGGGACTAATTATCTTTCTGTAAAACTATCAAATTTAGAATATGCCCTCCCCTCACACACAAACCAGCACACTATTCAACCAAGTGAAACAAAAGAGGTTATAGAGAAAAGGAATTGGAAAGAAAAGGTGAATGTGAAGGTCAGAATTGGGAAAGAAAGCAAAGAGGGCACGTACTGAATGGACCACTGGGTGTTATACGCAAACAATGAATCATGGAACACTACATCAAAAACTAATGATGTAATGTATGGTGATTAACATAACATAATAAAAAAATAAAGTCTTAAAAAGAAAAAGAATCTGTGACTCCTTATTACAAAGATAAAAAGTGAAATGTTTTATCTTTTAATACTTTGGTGGGTGTGGCAAAGAGGAAATTGAGAGAAGCCCAAAATAAATTTTGTCTACCCCAAATCTTGGTCAAGCATGACACCTAGAGGCCACACAAACAGAATTCCTTTGGGTGATTTTTTTTTTTTTTAAATATGGCAAAATGCGTTTATATAGAAAAAATTATTTAAAGTTTTTATTTCAAAACGGACATCCTTAGATACTATCCTGTAACACCCGATCCGTGAGTAGTTTTGTGTACATTCGTTCATTTACGTGTGTAGATACGTACACATCCTCACTATCTGGAGTTTGGAAATGACAACAGAGATAATAAAGACAGATGAAAGGATACCCCTTGAGGGGTGATAGGCTCGGAATTGTCTCATTTCTAAATATTAAAAAAGTATGCTTTTCATTTTTCATCCATTGGTTTGGAAAACTTTTGTAGCCCTGGCTCATTAATACTTGAACAATTCTTCATGAAAAATGTTGAACGATTTACTTCATGGCAGGCTGTACAGATGGTCAATTTAATCTGCATCCCTGAGACTTTCTTATGACTAAATTTTGACATCATGTCATTAAACATTTGTGTATTATTTATATCAGATTCTAGAAAACAAAGATTGCTATGTCTTGCTGTCCATCAGTTTTATTGATAGGATTTCTCCAACTGGACACTTTAGCTCTCACAAAGGAACATGTATCTGAATATATATTTCACATCTGTCTCCTCAGAGACCCATATATTTTTGTCCTCTAGTGCACTAATGGCCTTGTTATAGAACAGATACGTGGTAGTTGTGGAGACAAATGCTGGCATGACTCAGTTTCTGTCACCTTGTCCAGAGACGTCTTTACTACTAACTGATTGGGCATGTGTATGTGTTTGTGTGTGACCCTTAAGCCTTGCATAAATTGAAATTAGAGGAGGAAACAAATTGTGGGCTATTTTCAAACACCGCTGTAGAATACTCACCCTAGTTGTGTATTAAATGGCAGTAAATTATTGACTTAGAAATGGTTCCTGGCTCTTAATATATAATGCTTGAACTTGTAGCTATAATGTTTAAACTCTTGACCAGATGAGTAATTATTATACAATCATAGATAAATACAAACATCAGACTCTTAAATTTCCTTTTGACAGTAAGCTGTTAAGTGTAGCATCTGATGGCTTCTTGAAGGGCTAATTATGCTGCACATTAAATTGTACTAACTTGACTTTAGATTCTCTGTCTTCTGTTACATAATGAGTTTCTACTTGGTGAATTGGTTTGGGACTTCCTAAGAATGCTTAAATTGGGCTCTTATGAACACAGTACTTCCAGCTTGCAATCTTCCTTGCGCTGGAGTTGAAGGATTTCAGGGTAAACCGGAAAGGCTCTGACAGTAGCTGAGAAGGAAAGACAACCAGGATAGGAGAGCAGTGCCATTGCAGAGTGTCCTGTGGAGTTTGCCCTAAGAGGACAGAACTGAGGAAACCGTAGCAGGTTCTATGTTCTTCTTTGGTGTAACTGTTCAAATGCTCCTTTAGGGAACCATACATTTGTTAGGATCAGGCTTCCTTGGTATCCCTTATCAATCTATAATCTTTTGATTGTTGCCTGTTTTTTTGTTTTTGTTTTAAACCAGTGAAGGAATAGTAATCCACACTAGTTTATCTCTCCTAATCACCGACTCACAGAGCTAGGACTTTCTGAGCTTTTAATTCCCTCTTAGAGGCCTAACAGAGTGGAAAGTAAACAAAGACCGAATTTGCAACCTTAAACATTGCTAATTTCCTCTGATGTCAGAATACTTAAACAGGCAGGACCTGGGAATTATTTCATCAAACCTGCTTTTAATCTAATGCATGCAGAAGGGCTGTGTCTGGAATGATCTGCAAAACGGCAGGCGTCCCAGGAGAGCTTTATGGAAGGTTTCCTCTTTCAGAAATGGTAGTTTCCTCATTTTAAACTCTTGGGTTGGCTGTGTTGTTGGAGTAAAGTCCTAAAGAGTGGTTTTCCTGCTTTTTAAATTTTCTTTGGCCAAGTATTGCTGACCGGATGTGGAGAGTTTTCTTTGGCTTTCTGTTTGCTGACTTTTTAATTGGCTAAATGCCTTATTATTTTAGCTTTACTAGAAAATGAATTAATAAAAGGTTATCACTGAGGGAAAGAGAGAAAGAGAAAGGGCAAAGCATTGCCTGATTTCTCACACATTCCTTTATTGTGTATGGTTTAAGAAAGTAAAACCACAAAGAACAAAAGACCCCAAAACATTAGGTTATTTAGATTATGAAAGGCATTTTTCTACAGCAAGAGTTCAGGGAAATTAGTGTCCAGGATTTTTAAGTAAGGAATGTACAGATTTGGAGATACCCAAGTAATGGAAACCCAATTTTCCCTTTAATTTTACTCACAACTCTGTGGATACTTAAAGGTAGCATATTTTTTTGACAGAAACAGATTAAGGGACAGCACTTTTATTTACTGCATATTTGAAATAAAATTTTATGATTTGCTTTTATAAAATTTTATCCAAGTAACTAGATTAGCATTGTGAATGCTAATTAAATACTATTTCGATTTTAAAGACCTTAAAAGATAATGTGCTTTGATTTGTCACAGTTAGGGTCAGTACTGTTCATACTTCTATTGAGAACAGATTAAGTTAAAAAGAAACACAACATTTAGGAAAGTGTTCAAAGGCATTTCAACAGCAAGTAAACAATTCTGCTCTTCGACTATGGTTTTCGCATCTGATCATAAATACTGCTCCCCACGGAAAGTAATTCAGAAGCCACGGCTTAAAAACAAATTATAAACACTGATGCTTTGTGTAAATACACACGAAGAATAGCATGCCCCTAGATCCAGCGTTTGACTCCTTGGATGACGATGAATTTCAATGCCTGTTATTTGTCATGCTGAAGCCTGTCGGGTGATGATTCTTTTTTATTGGTGTATCCTTCCAAACATATTTCATCGCACCATGTGCAAGGGAATTCTTTGGGCGGGCGTGCTGGATCCCGGTGCCCCCTCTCCCTTTCGCTCCTTCCTTTCTTGCCCTGGCGCTCTCGCCGCCTCCTGCCTCCAGCCCCCTCTCGCTGCTTTTCGGCTCACGCCCCCCTCCTCTCTCTCCAGCTGGCGACGACCGGGTTGCGCTGCCTCCCAGACCTCGAGGACCTGCTCAGTCAGCTGGGGCCGCCTGCGGACGGCTGCCTCCCTCTCCGCTAGGACCTGCCACTCTGCGCGGAATGGCAGCCGCAGCAGCATCCCCGCCAGCGGCGGAGGCGGCGGCAGCCACCGCGGCCACCGCGGACGCTATTGTTCCCGGGTGTTAAACGCGCTTTCCCTCCTTTTCATCTGAAACGAACAATAGCAGGAAAGCGCTTTGCTTTCTGTACTGCTCGGGAAGACGGTGTGAGCGCAAGGAAAAATTGCCTGCCACCCGCGTTCCGGATCCGGACGCTGGAGCGGCTGCGGGCGGCATGGGGCTGCGAGCGAGGCGCTCGGCGTCCGGGAGCCCAGGCGCTGCGGGCCCGCGCCGGGGCGTCCTGCCGCTGCCGCGGCTGCTCCTGCTGCTGCTGCTGCGCCCGGGAGCCTGCGGGGCTGCGGCTCAAGGCGAGGCTGGGGCACCCACCCTGTATCTGTGGAAGACCGGTAAGTGGGACAGAGTTCTCCCTTCCTCTCATCTTCACGTCTGGGTCCATGTTACAAAACTGCTGGGCTTCAGCAGGGACCCCTGTGCTTCTTGAGAGCCCGCGTGTCCTGGGAGCCTAAGGTAAAAAGTACGGTTACTCGGAAGCAAAGTGGGTCATGTCCGATGCTGTTAGGAAAGAAAAACCTACCAACCAAGAAGCATTCGTGAGTCACCGGAATGATATTTCTCTCGCAGCTCTGTAGTTAATGAGCACAACCAACCCTGCACTTTTATAAGGAAGTGCATTTTTAACCTCTTGGTTTTCATTCTACTAGGAGTTTCTTAAATATATTTCCAGCAAAGAACAGGCACACAGCTTAGAGCCGGTCTGTATTCTGTCTTGAGGCAGTTTGCTCGGGGCCATGATATATGTGGGTATAGAGTTGAATTTAAGTAGAGCTTTGTGATATGTGGGACACGTGGAAACAAGCCAAGCGAGGGTAGTTCTAACAGTTAAAGGCAAGTGGGGGCTCCAGTGAGCTCGCGGAGAGGGTGTAAAGACCAATCTTAACGAGTGAATTGCGCGATTTTTAAAGTGCACAGTTTTAAGGATGTTTAGGTTTAAACTTTTCCTGCCTTGGGAATTCTTCTGCTTTGTTTTCAACCAACTAACAAAAGCAGCAACTAATTGTGCCTCCGAACCTCCAGGCAAAGTGCCTACTAGAGGTCCTGGTGGGACAGTGACAGGCAGGAAAACAATACCAAGTGAGGAATTACTCCCCTTTCTCTAGTCGCTCTCCCCGCCCCCCCCCCCCCCAAGGACGAGGAGAATTCTTCAGCAGACCTGAAACTTGGCATGTTTTTAGGAATGAAGTGAGACGCGTTATTCCTATTGCTTAGGAGTAGGGATAAATTAAGAGTTTCTTAGCAATACCTAACCATTAAGAGGAGGCTGCAATAGAAAGGAGGGAAAAGATGTATTTGTCATGGGATTGCAAACAAGTTACAGAGTGGGTCTCTTTCCTGCCTTTAGCTGTCTGTAGCCCCCTGCTGCAGAGACAGATTAGTTTACTCTACAATTACACCGATATTCTGAAATTTTAAAGAAGTTGCATCTATCCAGCAACTTAGCAGATTCAACAGAAATTTGTTACAAGCCCTGATTTGTCCTCAGATGTTGCAAGAAATATCACACACACTTTTAGAAAAGCCATGTGGATGTTAGCATTAGCCATTCTTGTTAACACTCGGAGTTTAATATCATATTAATTCATTTCAATTTAAAACCAAGAGTTGAAGACCTTCTCTAATTTAGCTAAACCCATGATTTCACTTTTCAAAGGCTCGGTCATAACAATGAACAATAATCAAACTATAATTTACAATTAAATGGTATTATTTGAATGCTTGGTAAGAGCTTCTCAGGTAAGTGTTGGGCAAAGTAGTACTTGCCTGGTTGAAATTTGTGCTGTTAAAGTAAGAAAAGCCAAGCAGTAATTCAGATTGAAGAAGAGTCTAGGCAACATTCACTGTGCAGTGTCTCAGGTGCCAATATATGTCAACCTAAATGTCATGGTGGGAACACAGCCAGTAAATCGTTTAAAATAGTGGAAAACTCTCAGGAGCAAGGATATGGAGACCTTGGTTCCAGTAACCAGTTCCAGCTCTTGCTAGCTGTAGGAACGTTGGCAGTTCACTTAACTTTTGACCCCTAGTTTTCTCAGCTGCATATAAATGTGATGATACCATCTTCTGACCATTCATAGTGTTATGAGGATTGAATGAGTGAGTTATGAGAAAGTAATCTGTAAATGTCAAAGTTATGTGCATGTGCAAATATAAGCTAGCATGCTGAAGCTGATAATGGCATCCCTGTGATCGTGGTCCTTGATTTGGTGGAAAAAATTAATTAAGCTGGAGAGGAAAATAATGACCTCTTTATTTTTTTTTTCCAGGGGGAAAGGAGGCTTAGGCTTTACTATTTGTATAAAGAAACTGAGAGTTGTTATCAGAAGAACAAGAGAATATTTAAAGGAGAGGGGTAGACTAGAAATGAAAATGTAGAGGTGAAAGAATCATTAAGTGTATATCACTTGATGAAAATAAAGAGTCAGAAAAAGAACTGAGAGAGAAAATGAGGTGAGACCATCCAGGATGTCTGTTTCAATGGAATACGCTTGGTCTTGGTACAGCAGATTATAGGGAGTTACACTATTGGTCAGATCATTGAATTACAGGGGTGTAGTAAAAGGTATACTGGATGAGGAGCTAGGACAGGAGCTCTAACACTGTGTCAATCACTAACAAGCTGCAGAGCATTGCCCAAGTCATTTAGTGACTTTGGTTCTTGGTTTCTGAGTTTGTAATATTCATTGATTAGAAAAGATGATATCTAAGGACCTTTTCAGCCCTAACATGTCTGATATGTGTCTATACGTCTGCACGTACCTACACCATAAATACACATATGCGTATGTATACATAGTTTATTAACATGTGGATATACATGTAATATATATATGTACATAATACATAAGGTCTATAATACATGATATGTGATATGTAATGTATAGAATATGAAAGTTTAAAGTATATATTATATGAAAGTTTTTTTAAGTCGACTCACAACACAAAGTTATTGAGGACTCACTGTATGAGTTACATGAAGTCAGTGAGGTCCAGGCTGACTAGGATATTGTCATCCCTTCCTTCAAGAAATTAACAATTGAACAATACTGTAAATATACAATTACAACCTGGTGTACCATTCTCATGAACAAAACACTGACAGCAGGGATGTTGTGTAGCTGACATCCAGTGGAATTGCTGGATCATATGGTACTTCTCCACAGGGGGCTGTGGAGAGTTTTAAAGAGGAGTTAATATTGGGATTTTGAAAGGTGAGAGCTCCATTTTTTTTCCCCTCTGGGAGACATGGAGGTCCATTTCAAGCAGAAGGAAGAGAGAAAATGAAAATGAAAGGCACAACAACATTCTTAGATCTTGAAAGTACTGCAAGTCTGGTCTAGGATCTTTGGTGGGAATGAATGGGTATAATGCCAATTTGATGGGTTGGGGAGGATTGTAAGAAAACCTTCAAACTTTGGTAAAGAGTCTGGAGCTTAACGTCTAAGCGAGTAGAAACTGTTGGAAGCTTTTTCCAGAGGATTGACGTATTCTTGGGCCAGAATGGAGAGAGAGAAGTGAAGAGGCTGGGAGGTCAGTAAGGAGAGGGACTGAGAGGCAAAGGGGAAAAGATCTAGGACCATAGAAGTGAAGAGTGAATAGAGGAGGGCTGGGGGTCACACTGCAGAAGTATTATTCAGCTTTAGAGTATAGGGAACTCTGTGCCAAGGAGAGGAGGAAGTCATCCCATGAAGATCTCCATCATATCTGCACCCAGTTACTTGAGACCAAGACTGTGAAAGAAGGAAGAGCAGGTTTCCTGGGGTTAGAGAAGAAGAATATCAATTTAATTTAGCTATACTAAGCTTGAGGTAGTAATCCATTCAGATGAATAAATCTAATGGGAGAACTAGTGAGTGGATGGGTAGTTTAGGAGAAAGAGTTAGGCTGAAAGTGTAGGCTTGGAACTCAATAAATGTATGCTATTTCAGAGCATGGTAGTTGCAGAGATCATTAAAAGAAGAGAAATACTGAAAAGAGGGGCCAGGATACTTCACAGAGAGTACTGAGATTTAAAAGGCCACTGTCAGAGAGAAACCAATGCAAGAGTCAGAGAAAGTGTGCTCGGAAAAGGTCCGAGGAAAATGGCAATAT
This sequence comes from Eumetopias jubatus, assembly GCF_037043125.1. Classification (NCBI taxonomy): domain Eukaryota; kingdom Metazoa; phylum Chordata; class Mammalia; order Carnivora; family Otariidae; genus Eumetopias; species Eumetopias jubatus. The sequence continues at coordinate 46,294,834 of NW_028274820.1, read as the reverse complement.
GTGCTAAATGGAAGATGTTTTCTGAAGGGGATGGTGGTAAAAAGTGTAAGACATTTTCTGAAAGACTGGAAAGAATTATGAAATAGTTCAGAAATGATCAAGTAAAAGGGAGAATTGGTAAGATATTTAAGTGTTTTGGGAAAAGGATGTTTTAACTGGAGTGGTAGAGATATAAACTTATTTGAATAATAAGATAATGGAAAAGGTATAATATTGATAAAGTCAAATAACCCAGAGGTGTTTAAATCACTACTCTGCTGCTTTTAAATAGTGACAACCCCAGAATATATTAAAAATATTTATTAAAATGAAAAAGTTAAATGTTTTAACAGTTCTTTGTCATATTTATTTTGAAAGGTAGCTTGTCTTTGTGTGAATAATTGAAAAACATTTCATACACTCAGAGGTAAAGCACTTATTATTGGAAGATAATTACTGGTAAGGGTTAGTTTTTCATTCTTTAATATTCTAGAATGTGGAATTTTTTTCAGTAATAATTATGACTAATAATATTTACCTGGCAATTCTAAATTAAGAGTATCAATGCATTGAATAAAATGTGATTGACTTAACATGAGTAGGACAGAAAATCGTGAATACCTCCAACTTCTATCAATTTCTGTCACAGATATTTTCAGAAAGGTCTTAATGAAGTCATTGAATTTATTATTATTATTTTCTAAAGATTTTATTTATTTGAGAGAGAGAGAGAGAATGAGAGACAGCACGAGAGGGAAGAGCTCCAGAGGGAGAAGCAGACCCCCCACTGAGCAGGGAGCCCGATGTGGGACTCGATCCCAGGACTCCAAGATCATGACCTGAGCTGAAGGCAGTTGCTTAACCAACTGAGCCACCCAGGCGCCCTGAATTTATTATTTTTTAATTGATGTATGGTTGATGTACCATGTTAGATTAGTTTCAGTTGTATAATACAGTGATTTGACAGATTTATATAGGCTAGGTTCACCACAAGTGTAGCTACCATCTGTACCATACAACGCATTATGACACCATTGACTATATTACCTAGGCTGTACCTTTTATTCTCATGATTTATTCATTCCAGAACTAGAAGCCTGTATCTCCCACTCTCCTTCACCATTTTGTCCATCCATTAACGCCCTCCCCTCTGGCAACCATCACTTTGTTCTCTGTATTTATGGGTCTGTTTCTGCTTTCTGTTTTTGTTTATTCACTTGTTTTGTTTTTTAAGATTCTACATATGAGTGAAATCATATGGCATTTGTCTTTCTCTGACTTATTTCACTTAGCATATTACCCTCTAGGTCCATCCAGGTTTTGACAAATGGCAAGATCTCATCCTTTTTATGGCTCAGTAAAATTCCATTGTGTGTGTCTATATACACACATACACACACACACATATACACTTTGTTCATAGACACTTGAGTTGCTTCCATATTTTGGCTATTGTAAATAATGCTGCAATAAACATAGGGGTTGTTATATCTTTCTGATTTAGTGTTTTTGTGTTCTTTGGGTAAATACCCAGTAGAGGAATTGCTGGATCATATGGTAGTTCTCTTTTTAATTTTTTGAAGAATCTCCATAGTGTTTTCCACAGTGTCTGTACCAATTTACATTTCCACCAACCATACATGAGGGTTCCTTTTTCTCCACCTTCTCACCAATACTCATTGTTTCTTGTCTCTTTGGTTCTAGCCATTCTGTATATAGTGATATCTCACTATATAGTGAGATACAGGTATAAAGTGATATCTCATAGTAGTTTTGACTTGCATTTCCTTGATAATTAATGATTTTGAGCATCTTTTCGTATGTCTGTTTGCCCTCTTGATATGTCGTCTTTGGAAAAATGTTTATTCAGGTCCTCTGCCCATTTTAATCAGTTATCTGTGGTTTTTTGGTATCAAGTTATACAAGTTCTTTATATATTTTGGTTATTAATTTCTTATCAGATATATCATTTGCAAATATCTTCTCCCATTCAAAGGTTGGCTTTTCATTTTGCTGATGATTTCCTTCACTGTGCAAAAGATTTTAATTTTGGTATAGTCCCAAATTGAATTAATATTTCTAACAATGAACTTACATTGAAATCCAAGAAATAGTTGCACACTAGCCCTTGCTCAGAATTCAGGTGATTAGGGTATTTATAGGTGTGTGTTTTCTCTCAAGGAAATTACTTCTCACGTTAAACACTTTTGAACTAAGTTCATCCAGTGCAAGGCAATACTTTTAACAACAATCACTGTGTCCTTTACGAAGTTAACTGTACGTAAAATAATCCCTTACTTCTTCAATATAAAATAAAAATAAGTATTATCCTTTTATTTTCTTTCATGTACTTGTCTTAATATAAAATATTCTGTAATGCACATGGAAAAATATTAATCCTAATCCTACCATTCATTAAATAAGAAAGGAGAGAGGGATGTCATTCCAGGTAGTAGTAACATGAGGCTGGCATTATCCAGGTAAAAGTGCTTTGTACTTCAGTTTTGCCTAATTTGGAATGTGACACAGTTTGCTCATTAAATGGAAAATAGGGTTGGAGCAGAGTGGACAGAGTATGGGCATCAGTGTCAATCCAGAGTAACATGGATCACAATACTTGTATTTTATCCATATTATTAAATTATTTCATCTCCCTGGATCTTTTCCTTTCATTTCTAATACAGATAAATAATATGTATTATATAGAGGTTTTCTGAGGTTTAATTAAATATGGTAGCATATGTACTGTTCTGGTGGAGTTTGATATATATGAGAACTTCAGTGAATAGCAGTTTTTATTATTGCTGTTATTCTCTTGTATAATACAATGGCTACTTAATTGTAATGACCTGGAACAAGTCCAGTAATGTGCATTAGCTTTCTTGCAAGCATTCTTTTTTTTTTTTTTTTGTAAATATAGTAGAAATTACAAAATGATACAGTTAAGTGCTAGATATTCCAACAAATTATAAGGGGGACAGCACTGGGGAATTGAAAGCACACAGACTATGGGATCGGAAACCATTGTTTAAATCTGCCTCTCCCTGACTGGTCAAGTTACTTAAACTCTGATTTTGTTTTCTCACCTTAGAGAAACAGAACATCATAGAGTGTGAGATAGAGGTGCCAATGAGTCATAAGGTAGAATTTTTTTTCTATTTTTTTTATCAGCACTTTATACTTGATGCTTTAGAATGCATTAAAATGATGAAAAATAAAGGAGTTTGCATTTAATCCTAGGGTGCCCAAGCAATAAGAAAAACAATATTTAGGGGAAGTGATAGAACAATTAAAAACATGTTGGGAAAGAGTAGAGGAAACATGGCAGAACTGAAAACAGTGATACTAAAAAGTAATCTACTGCTTCTGATATATAACAGGACCTAACCAAAAGGATGCCCTTTCAATTTCCAGAAGAACTATTGCACTAATTGATATTTTGCATAGTTTACCAGGTGAAATCATAATCTCTAGGGTATCATTTTTACTGTATCATAGTTATGCTATGAAGAAATAAATAAGGAGATATGGAGAAAAGGCACAAATGTGCTTCTTTATATGGACAATAATTTTCAAATGACCATGTAATTGGGTAATGTTGAAGGGGGAGACTCTATGTCCCGGGAGCCGTCAGAGAGAGATAGTCCATATAGAACTTAGTGAGTGATTTCTGTAAATTCAGAAGAAGCTCTGCATGGCTATAACGACTTGGGGAGAATGTAAGATTTTAAGAGAGCAACACAACAAAGGAAGAAATGTGAAAACAGACAAATCATCTTTTAAAGATTATTCTTTTAAAAATTATTTTTAATAGGCTTTATTTTTTGAACAGTTGTAGGTTTACAAAAAAGAAAGTACAGAGTTGCCATATACCTCTCATTCTTCCCCCCATTTCTCCCTATTATTGACATCTTGCATCAGTGTGGTACATGTGCACCATTGATGAGCCAGTATTGATCCATTATTATTACTTAAAATCCATAGTTTATATTAGGGTTCAGCTACTCTCATACATTCTATGGTTTTGGACAAATACATGAAGGCATATATCCGCTAATATGTGTATCCACCATTATAGGATTATACAGAGTAGTTTCACCCCCCCCCCCCAAATCCTCTGTGCTTCATCTATTCATCCCTCAACCCATTCCTCTGTCCTCCCAAATCTCTGGTAACCGCTCATCTTTTTACCCTTTTATGTCTCCATACTTGTTCTTTTTTTGGGGGGGAATGTCATGTAGTTGAAACCGTGTAGTATGTAGCCTTTTCTTCCACTTAGTAATTATGCATTTGTTTCTTCTGTGTCTTTTCATGGCTTGATATCTCATTTCTTTTTATCCCTGAATAATATACTGTTTTATGGATATAATAAAGTTTGTTTATCCATTTACATATTGAAGGGCATCATGGTTGCTTCCAAGATGTAAACATCTGTGTGCCGGTTTTTTGTGTGGATATGTTTTTATCTCCGTTTTTGTAAATACCAAGGAGCGCAATTGCTGGATCATATGGTAAAGAGAATGTTTAATTTTGTGAGGAACTGCCAAACTGTCTTTCACAGTGGCTGTACCATGTGCATTCCCACCAGCAATGAATGAAAGTGGATGTCGCTCGACGTCTCTGTTGGTGCTGTCGGTATTTTGAATTTCAGCCATTTTAATGCCCATAGTTGTATCTCATCGTTGCTTGCATTTTCTTGTCTCTAATGACCTGTGGTGTTGAGTATCATCTTTTCTTCTGCTTGTCATGTGTATATCTTCTCCACTAAGGGATCCACAGTCTTTCCACCATGTGAGTAGTAGCGAGGGCAAGCAGAACCCTCAGGTGACAGAGGTCGAAGTTTCAGTCTAGCTGCATGTGCTCCACTTCTTGTTGCCCTGATGCTAGGACTCCTGCTAAAAACAAGTATTTTATAAAGAGAAAATACACGTGGAAATTAAGTAGAAAATAAGCAATACACGGAGATGGGCCTACACTTTGTCTTTTGTTCCTCCAGGAAGGGAACACCTTGGGAGAGAGTTTGGAAGTGATAAACAGTATCTTGAAGAGGAAGAAAACGGTGTGATATATTAAAGGTTAAATGGAGCCGGCAAGCTTATGGGATTTTCAAGTGCACGACACACGTGCGGGGTCTCTAGCTGACTCGGGTCTGGTAAATCACGTAGTTGCATATCTGCTTTTCCTTGCTCTTCCCTGGAGGCTGGCAAAATATCCTCCTGAATTTCTGGGAAACAGAGGAAGTCTTCTGAACTCCTGGTAAGTGGGCCTGGGAACCGAGTTGTCAAAGCAGCCTACTACTTAGCTCGCTCTCCCAAACCTTTCCACAGACACAGAGTGTTGAGCACCCCCGGAATGGGGAAAGTAGAACAGTGGCTCCAAAGGAGATAGTGTGTGTGTGTATAAACACAGTGTACTACCCAGGTACTTAACCTAGGACTCTATAGAGAGCTTGAGGGAAAATTAATTTCCTAAACAAATGTATCAAGCGTAGACATTGATTATATAGTGGTACTCATTGAACTCATGGTATAGGGTGAATGCAGGACTTTCTAATTGTGCCACACTGTCTGGATAAAAAGTTATCCCTTGGGTTGTCATCGCAGTAGCAATAACAGCACATACTGAGTATTGTAGATGGATGTGTTTGCCAGTATGTTTTGTCACGTCCCTGCTAAAGAATGGCATCAGAACACATATATTGCCTATTCGGGTTGCACTATTTAAAGATTATTTTTGTCTTCTCTCTCAAAATCAGAGAGCACAACTATACATGTCAGAGGAGTCCATCCATTCTATTCAGTTACTTCCCCGTGACAGTGAAAGAGATTAGTTGAAAAGAATTGAAGCTACAGCTTGAAATGAAAGAAGTACTGGTTGCTAAGTAGTAAAATATATATTTATGTGCATTTGTGTGTGTAATAAATAAAATGGAATGTTCCAAAATCAACTTTGAGCCACATGTGAATCTTGACCTCATTTTGTAATTTATTGAGAATATGAACCCTAATCCCTGTGTCTTCCATCCCTCAGCCATGCCATATGTATGATATTAGTATCTCCCTCTTCACATGACTTTAAAGGTTATCTTGAGACAGAACTGCAGAGCACTTTGATGGTGTCTGGCTCATGTTGGCGCTCAGTAAATGTCATCTTGTACTGTAGGTGTGAACCGCAAAGGTCTTCTTAGAGATCATTTGTCTCTGGATCGGAGTCTTTTTTTTCTCTTCATTTTCATTCTTCTTCCTTCTTGGATCCGCATGTGCATGTCACGCTTCTCTGCATCTGGCATTTTTCTGCTTTCCCCTGCTGTCGGGGCCAGTTCGTAGTTACCCAGCCCTCACCTCTGCTGTTTGGTGAGTTGTTCAAAGTATAGTTAAGAAATACCGAGACGTTCTGCCTTAGTGTTTTATTTTTACTTGGGATTGTGCATATTGTTGCCGTGCAGGAAATGCTGGAGGTGTGACTCTTTAAGTGGGTCTGTGTGTTCCAAAATTCCTTTGTGTGGAAACACCTGAGATTATTCTTGGCAAGACTTTCCTGTTCTGTGATGCTGTGAGTGAGAGGGTGCAGGAAGTGTACAGTGAGTGTTGAGGTATCCTCTCTCGAAGTCCTCTTTCCTCTCCTGAAGTACATAGTCCTGTGTGTGTGTGTGTGTGTGTGTGTGTGTGTGTGTGTGATGTAGACACTCTGCATGTGTATATGCATATATGTAAATATCCTACTTATACACCTCCAGATTTCAAAATCCTCTGTAAGAAACTAAAATGTTTCTCAACTTGGAGGAGTGATATTCAACTGTTACATGCCTATTACAACCTGTTTTATCTGTACAGTCTCTAGAGTTTATGTATAATTTATAAGCTTCTGACAGAATTACAATAATAATTCAGTGCATCATCCCCAGCATGCTCATGCACACACAGGCATCCATACCCAGATGCTTAAATACATGCAGCATAGCCTGCATGTGCAAACAGCACAGTCATTCATGGCTATTACTGCACAGGACTTCATAGTTTATCTGGCATTATGGAAGTTATAGCATCTCAAATGTTACAGTGAATGCTAAAGTGATGACTTTTAAAAATGTGAACAATTATGAATACGTTTCACTAAAATATACAAAGAGTTATGTTAACATTTTATTTTAGAAAATTTCATTTTCCAACTTCATGCTCATCAAGAACTCGCTCATATAAAATACCTTAATATATAAGTCCTTATATTACCTTCCACTAACTTACAGATTCTTTTATGTCTAACCATCTTCCTGTGTTGGCCACTTTGGTGCCTGAACAATATCTTAAACCTGAAGCGCCTGCACAAATTTCCAAGAAGTACTTTCCTTCTAATAGCATCTGCTTGCCAGTGTATCCGTGAACCTCATTTATATAAAATATTTGTTGTAAATTGTTTATATTGATTATGCTATCAATAAGGCAGTACTGGTAACAGACCCAGATGGAATAATATGTATTAACTGTTGTTTTTATATATATGTATTTTATGTGTGTATATATATATATATATAATATATATAATATGTATACATATATAATACAGGTGTATTAAATGTATTTTCAGTTTACAGTATTTTCAACTTAAGATGGGTTTTTTGGGGTGTAACCCCATCCTAAAGGGAGGAAGATCTTTATATATTGTTTGTGCATACGTTATGCACACTTATCTAAACCATATATATTGTATTATACTATGTATATTTATTATATAAAATGTATATTTTTTTCCTGTAAGAAATGTAGTTCACTCAGAGCCACTACACTGCACAAACTTCAGGGAATCCAGTCACAGAGTTTGGTTACCCTTTTCTTCATGTTTGTGTCAATCAGTTCACTTAAGTAAAACTGGCAAGCACTTAGTGCCTTTTTTGACACCAAACTCGGTGCCGGGGAGCAAATGTGAATATCACATGGACCCCCCCCCTCCTGAAGTTCTCTGTCATGTGTAAATAAGTAATTCTTGTCTGGGTAATGTTTTGCAAAAATAGAAACATAAATATATGTGGAACAGAGAAAGGGTTTATTGTCCTGCCAAAGGAGACAGGAAGGGAAGATTTCATAAAACACAAGTTTGAAAAATAAACAACTTCCAAAATGGACAAAGACTATAGCGAGATAGAATTCTAGACAAAGTGGAGCTGGTGTGAAGAAATTAAATAGAACGTGTTCAGGGACACTAAGAAGTTCTGAGGCGTAAAATACTGGGGTTGAGTTGGGATAGGAAGAAGGGTGAATGTTTATATGGAGAGCCCATAGGAGAACAGCGCTGAGCGGGACACAGTAAGGAGCCTGGCTTTTGTTTGACTTATGGAATCTAGGATCCCAAGTCTCTTTAGTTGGATAAAATACAAAACATATTTGCAAATGTTAGTTCATATGTGATTTGACAAATTTTAGAAGGTTGTTAGTTTTGTAAATGAACTATTATAATTCTCCCTGAAAACTTCCTGTTAGAAAGCTGTCTTTAGGTAATGATAATTAAACATAGTTATTTCAAAGGTAGAGTATTCTTTCAGGTTTATATATAAGGGTGATTTGGTTTTTTTTTTTTTCTCTACAGTTTTGATTAGACCAATGTAAAAGGAAGTAAACCTTACACCTATGTAGTATTTCTCTGGTGGGGTGAGTGACAGAGAACGTACATGAGTGAAGTGGACCAGGCATGGTGTAGAGGCTGGTTGTGCTCATTCTTCTCTGTGTGGGCTTGGCCAACCAAAGAAGGAACACCATTCCTTTACCCTACTCCAGGTCAATCATCTGCCATCATTTAGAGATGGGGTTCACTTTTAAAAAAATATCATAAGGGACAACACTGCTGACCGCATACAATATCTAGTGAGTCACAGTTGGATTATGGGGCCCTAGTTTACAACCTCTGCCTTTGGCAATCATATGAGGTCTTCAGAAATCTGAGGCTTAAATAGAAGGATGGAAAATATTAAAAAGATACTTTTTCGAGTTTTAGAGAATGACTGCATAAGAAAATGTGGAATGCCAAAATGAAATTGAAGTGTCTAAACAGTCCTGTTTCCAGCTAATATTGACATTTCCCTCCACTTCCCTACATGCTGTGCTTCATTAGTTCTCATTAGTTAAGGGGCCTTCTGGAATGAAAGAAGCTAGAAGGAGAAAGGCATCTGCTGCCCTGGGCTGGTGCATGTAATCACAGAAATGCAGCAAAGATCATAGGGTTCAATTGCTCTATAAAACAGCTTCTTCTGACAGTTTGCAGTGGGGACTACACCTCTCTAATGGGAAAGTCATCAAAATGGATTTGGATTTATGGAATCAAATAATCCATAAGGAAAGCTTTGACTGTTGCTAAGTTATATTTCACTCCCTATCTCTCACTGTGCAAGTTTTAATGTAACTTCTTCAGTTCCTTTGGCTTGTTTTATAAGAGAACTGGCTTTGAACTGCTTCAGCTGTGAAAATTCCAGAAGAAGAGAATAAATCTATAGAGTGGTCAAGCACTGCAGCACCATGAACATCTTGATGTCTCAAATCATGCAAGTTTTCAGAGATTTCAAGAACATTCTTCTCTAAGTAATTTCCTATCCTGATAGAATCATCCAGAAGCTAAATTAATTTGATTTAATGAAGAATGTGGAAATTAGAGGAGTGATTCTTGTACTCTATCATTATAACTAAGATGAATTTTCTTGGTTGGCCATATGCTGAATATTGGAATTGCTATCACAGAGCCATTTGTTTAGCAACTTGATTGTGTATAAGAGTTGTGTATCCATCATCACAATCAATTTTAGAACATTTTTATTACCCCCAAAATATCCTGAACCCAGTAGTCTCTCATGCTTGAATTCTCCGTTCTTCCCTATCAGGCCCAGGCCTAGACAGATACTAATCTGCTTACTGTCTCTATAGAGTTCCTTATTTTGGACATTCCCAACAAATGGAATTAAACCTTGTTTGGTTTTTTGTGACTGTTCATTTTACTTAGCATGTTTTCAGGGTTCATCTATGTAGTACTGTGTATTGGTATTTCATTTCCTTTTATTGCTGAATAATATTCCATTGTGTATATATGCCACATTTTATTCATCATTTGATGGATATTTGGGCTGTTTCCTCTTTTTTGGCTATAATGTACAATGCTGCTATGAACACTCATGTACAAGTTTTTGGGTAGGCATATATTTTTCATTTCTCGTAAATATACTTAAGAATGAAATTTCTAGGTCTTATGGTAGCTTTGTATTGTATGATTTGAGGAACTACCAGACTGAAGAACCATATTTTTTTAATTCACAGCACAATATATATTTTTCCAGTAACTTCAGTTATGTAATTGTCATTCAAGAACACTCATTGAAGTTTCAATAAAGATATCATTGTGTAATTAGAAGGTAAGTAGTAGAAAATACAGGAAATTGATTTAGGGGACCCAGTTTATAAGAATAAAAGCACATTTAGGAGGAAAATATGCTGATGTAGTCATGAGCACACTTGATAGGATACCTACAAGGAGCTCCTTTTGTTTTTGGTTTTGTTTTTTTAAAAGATTTATTTATTCATGGGTCTGCTAGCCATTTGTACGTCTTCATCGGAGAAGTGTTTGTTCATGTTTTCTGCCCATTTTTTGACTGGGCTATTTGTTTTTTGAGTTTGAGAAGTTCTTCATAGATCTTGGATATCATCCCTTTATCTGTAGAGTCATTTGCAAATATCTTCTCCCATTCCATGGGCTGCCTCTTAGTTTTGTTGACTGTTTCCTTAGCTGTGCAGAAGTTTTTATCTTGATGAAGTCCCAAAAGGACACATGAAAAAATGCTTAACATCACTAGCCATCAGGGAAATGCAAATCAAAACCACAATGAAATACCACCTTACACCAGTTAGAATGGCAAAAATTAAGAAAACAGGAAACAACAAATGTTGGCGAGGATGCGGAGAAAGGGGAATCCTCTTACACCATTGGTGGGAATGCAGGCTGGTACAGCCACTCTGGAAAACAGTATGGAGGTTCCTCAAGATGTTATTTAAGAATAGAGCTACCCTACGACCCAGCAATTGCGCTACTAGGCATTTACCCCAAAGACACAGATGTAGTGAAAAGAAGGGGCACATGCACCCAATGTTCATAGCAGCAATGTCCACAACAGCCAAATTGTGGAAGGAGTCGAGATGAGCTTCAACAGATGAATGGATAAAGAAGATGTGGTCCATATATACAATGGAATATTATTCAGCCATCAGAAACTGTGAATACCCACCATTTGCATCGATATGGATGGTACTGGAGGGGATTATCCTAAGTGAAGGAGGTCAAGCAGAGAAAGACAATTATATGGTTTCATTTGTATGTGGAACATAAGCAATAGCAGGAAGGACCATAGGGGAAGGGAGGGAAATACGTAGGGGGAGAAGTCAGAGAGGGAGATGAACCATGAGAGACCATGGACCCCAAGAAACAAACTGAGGGTTTCAGAGCGGAGGGGGGGTCGGGGGTAACAGGGTGATGGATATTAAGGAGGGCATGTGCTGTGATGAGCACTGGGTGTTTTATGTAACAAATGAATCACTGAACACTACATCAGAAACTATTGATGTACTATACAGTGGCTAACTGAACATAATAAAAAAAAAAGATTTATTTTAGAGAGCTAGAGAGCGCACACTAGCAGGGGGAGGGAGAGAGGGAAAGAGAGAGAGAGAGAGAAGCAGACTCCCTGCTGAGTGCAGAGCCCGACATGGGACTCCATCTCATGACCCTGATCATGACCTGAGCTGAAATCAAAAGTTGGATGCTTAACTGACTGAGTCACCCAGGCGCCCTCCTTTTGGGTTTTTAATCTGATCATCCAGTAAAATCTTCAAGTAAAGTGAAAACAAGTAGTAAGGATGAAGGAGCTGTAATGACTTAAAGAGAGACTGACTTAATCATATATATTTAATATGCACAGGAAGATCTAAGTGATACTTATTCAAATATTTAAATTAGCATTATATGGTATAATATATAAATAATAGGTAATAACAGAAATTTTGTTTTAATACTTTCAGACAAGTGTAGGTAGAGAAATAATTACAGGTTTGTGTTTTGATAAATATTTTGACTTTGGTATCTTGACTGAGCATTTGACAGTGTTTTTGAGATTTTAACATTGATTTTCATAACTTTCTTCAATTTTGTGACATAGAATAACATTTTTTCTAAACAATTTATTGGCCTATAATCAAATATAAATATATTTTCATATTCCATCATGCAGTGAATCTTAACATTGAAAAGTATAAAGAGCTGTTTCAAGTCATAACTCAGTATTTAGTTTCAGTATATTGATGTTATCCTTTTTCTATCCCTTTAAAAAAAAGTGTTTTATAGATTTAAACTGTGGATTTTCTTGGCAGTATAACACAGGAGTTTATACTGAACACCATATAACAAAACATCCTAAATCCTTTTTTACTTTTCTCAAAATATCCCACAGAGCTTCTTTCTCTTTCTCTCATGTGCTTTCTCTTTCTTGCATACACACTTACACATCTCATTCATCTCTCCTATGTAGCCTCAAATTTTATTCATTCTCAAAGTTCTCTTTGCTAAGCTCTTTCCCTTCTCTCCCACCTTCCAGGTCTGAGCATCTGTGCTGTGTTTTGGTACAGTACTGCAGTTTACCTCTAATTTCAGGGGATGATTTTCCAAGTATATAAACTGACAAAATTTCTTGAATAGGAATATTATAGACAGTAGAAGTGCTGACTTTTACAATGCCCTGTACAGGGAGACTTGCATTCCAGCTGTAGTTTTCCCCGAAAAAGACAAAGTAAACACCTGCTGGCATGATTATATTTGTCTACAGGCAACTAAACAATGATATATTCAGTGTGGACTGCTGTATGAGATACAGCTGTGAAATGAGCTAAAATTTATTATTGAAAGTAAAAGAACTGGTGTAAATTCTAATGAGATTCTCTGCAAACATTACAGTAGATAGGTTTTGGAAACATTTTCATTCTGTCTCTTGTCCTTTAAAAATGACTTTTCTGAAGACACTATATATCTTAGGGCATGTGATGAAAGAGATGAAAATTAGGACTGTCGGTATTCAGCGATTTATGTGGTGAGGTTTTTCCTACCACCGATGTGATAAGATTTTTAATATGAGCTCAGATGTGTTCATTTCTTACTAAACGTTGGACCTATATCAAAAAGTCCCTCTTGACAAAGAGGATAAGTTACTCTTAAATGCATCATGAACACACTGTAGAAGTGCTTTGAACCATAAGTATGAAGTATACTACCAGATAGCAATTTCACCGCTAAAGAAAACTTGGAGTATTTTTTCCATTTTTGAAGGTTTTTTTTTTTTTTATAACTTTTATACAGTGCATGCCCTTATTTTAAGTTGCCGTGTGTGTGTGTGTGTGTGTGTGTGTGTGTGTGTGTGTGTGCGCGCGCGCACATTTGATAATTCTCTTGATTAATGTGCACAGGAAATTTGGCATCTTAATCAAAGTCTGCTTAATGGACAGAAAAGACATTACACACAAAGTTTTAAAATATTATAAACCAATAAAATGTACTTAATACTAACATTATACTGCACATAATTTAATCTGTAGTCAATCTTGATGCTTAAAGCACTTCAAAAACGTTGAAGTGCACCAGAGTCTTGAGTATGAACAAAAATGTATTGCTGTAATAGAGCTATGAGGAAGTACTGCAAGAAATTATATGGTAGGATGCTGAATTAAACCATATTTGATGAGTCTTTTTTCATTTAATTTTGTACTTTTAAGGCATATTTAAAAGTATTTTTCTGAATGACTTTCTACATTCAAAAATTTAGAGACCCATATATCCTACTCACATTCACACTTTTGAGAGTTGAAATTAAATGACTGTAGGGGTGTGCTAATATCTTCAGTGATTTTGCCTTCATGTACGTGTATTTGGTATGTATCTTATTTTTTATGTTGTATTAATGGATCTAGAATGGAAAGATAAATTTGAGGTGGAGACAAAATACGATCTCATCTTTCAAGCAAACTTATTCTCCTCCCCTCTTTTCCATTCTATTTTTTTTAAGATTTGTTTATTTTAGAGAGAGAGAGAGAACAAACAGGGGGAGGGGCAAAAGGAGGGAGAGAGAGAGAGAGAGAATCCTAAGCAGACTCCATACTGAGCGGGAAGCCCGATGCAGAGCTCGATCTCACCACCCATGTGATTATGACCTTGAGCGGAAACCGAGTCGGATGCTTAACGATTGAGCCACCCAGGCGCTCCTCCTCGTTCCCATTTTAAAAGACTTATTAGTGACATCAGCATAAGGTGTGGTACCCTCTGAGCCTCTTTATTTACTGCACAAATAATTTACTGAACCCTGTCCTAGATCCTCTTCGACTGTGAGGAAACATAGACACACATGATTGGGCCCTCAGTCACTGACAAGCTCATACCTTTGAAAGAGGTGCACACACACAACTGCAAATCAATGTGACTGGGGCTACTGAGCAGGCATATTTGAAGTGCTCTAAGGACACCGAAGATGAAGGGATCAATTCATCTGGGCTTGGGAAGGGCAAGGACCAGTAAAGGCCTGCCAGAGGTGTGGACAGTTGAGCTAGTTTGGAAAGCGTGAGTAAAACCCCAAGAGATGAGAGATGATGGGATGCACATGGTTAAGGCACAGAGGTGTGAATTAACAACCTAAAAGGCTTTTACATTCTAAAGAGCCCTCTCAGTACCTAAGAAGGCTACAACTACTCCCTTTTGGTATTCTCCCCAACTTCAGTGATTGCTCTCAGTTTTAACTCTTGTCCTCTCTCAGGTGAACTTTTACAGAGAGTGAACTGCTAGGACCAACCCTTAGGTGTTATACATCTTTTTTTTTTTTTTTTTGAAAAATAAAAAGCATACTGTATTAATCCTTGTCATAAATTAATACTGTGAGTAATTCAAGTCACATTTAAAATGGTTTATTCAAAATAAATTTGTGTTTGGGTGGGGCTAAAAATTGCAATATCTAATGTTATTCCAATTTGGTTTATAGTATTATAGATCTTCAAATGTTAAAGATGGTAAAATCAATGACTTGCTTTATACTTTTACCTTTTATTATTTTTTCATATCTATATATGTAGGAAAGCAGACTTTAAGTTGATAAAAAATATAGCAAATAACTATGGTCCTCTTGATACCCACAATAAATAGTATGTGGGAATAGCTTTCTGTCAGACACTTATTTGAGGCTGTTATCTTGACCTGTAGCTGAATGCCAACTTGAAATATTGGTACAGATAAGTTCCTGCTTTGCTCTTTTGCCAGCTCACCCCCTCACAGGTCTTAGACTAGGCTTGTGTCATGTGATCAGTGTGGCATCTACCCATATGGCCACAGCCAACTACCATGTGCAATTTAGAAGCTCTGAGGGTGTGGCACAGAGATCCCCTGCATCTAGTTTAGAAAAAAATGTAAAAGGGGTGCCTGGGTGACTCAGTCGGTTAAGCTTCCAACTTTTGATTTCGGCTCAGGTCATGATCTCAGGGGTCATGAGATCAAGCCCTATGTTGGGCTCTGTGCTGGGTGTGGAACCTGTTTAAGATTCTGTCTCCCTCTCTCCCTCTGTCTGCCCCCCCACCTTAAAAAAGGGTAAAAGATATACCTAGGAAGCACTGCTTTTATTAAAACACTTCAGAGTAAAAAGGCATTTAGTAGTGGTCACTTGGGTTTATATCATGTTAGCATCAAACCTTGAAGAAAACAAATGTGAAGAAGTGTTTTTATGTGTGTTTGAGGGAGAGAAAAGGGGGAGCAATTATTTAATTAATATAGGTGTTCTTCCCAATACTAAGGTTTCTAAAGGAGAGAGATGTCATGTCTAGATTTTCTCATTGCTTTTTGATAGCATAGCACAGAGCTTGGCACATTCTAGGAGGGAGAGAGTAGTCAAATATATGGAGGAATGAATGAATGAGTAATACTGCTGGAAATATTTAATAAACATAATCATAGAAAGGTTGACTAACTTACCTAAGGATACATAGATTGGGAAAAGTAGAAGTGTAAAAAATAACTCCCACTCTAGTCTTAACTCAGCCTCTTTCCCTCTATTCTTCTCTTTTATATTCTATTCACTACTCAGTCCAAATAAGCTGTCCCACTCTTAGCACATGCACAGGACCCAGAGAACCCTTTTGCTCTGTCCCTTCTTGGCTCCTCCCATAGTGTAGTGATCACACAGTCAAGATACCAGGTTCGCTAGTCTCAAGATCTCCAATACACGGATGGTGTTTGTCAAACTTTTGTCTGTATCAGAAGCACATGAGAAAATGTTCCAAAATGCATATCCCCTTTCCCTACTCCAAGATTTTAATTCAACAGCACAGTGGTGAGGTCAAAGTATGTGCATTTATTTGAAATCCCCGAGTGATGATAATGCAGGTGCCATGTCTGTATCAGTGTTGGAGGAGGTTAAGCCCAAGAAATTCTGATTTGAGGAAGGAAACGGGTTTTTAAGGGCTTCTTAGTGATAGAGCAAGGAAGTGCTACAGTTGGGAAGATTCCTCTACTCAAAAATAGGATGTTTCAGCCTTGGGAAAATGGAACTGTTACGTTGGAGACAAAAAAGTTTTGCAAAGAGCGTAGATGTTTCTCTGTGGTTAGAGCTAACTACATCATGCACAGTAGACAGAAAAGGCAATATTTAAATGACTTTAAAAATCATACTGAAATACTGTCGGTGAAATGAGAAATCTTCATTTTGTAAAAATAACACTAAAATCATTTATGTGAACTGATTTAAATGGATTCCTATTAGCTATGCATTATAAGAGTACGCATGTATATTCTTAAATATGTGTCATTATAATTTTGTAAGTTTTGCCTAATTAGAATAATATACTATTTGCATAATATCACAGACTTTTGAAATGCTTGCTCTTGAGCAAATTAGAGCAGCATGATTATAACTTACAGATTTTTGTGGTTATTTTTGTCACTGCCTTTGTTGTCATTTATTTTTTTTTTTTTCTGGTACCAAAGGAAAATCTTATAGCTACTCACTTTTTCAAATCTAAACAGAATTTACACCTTCCCTCCACCCCACCCCCACCCCCAGTTCTTTAGGAAAATCTTTTTACAAATTTCAAGTTATATGTGTTAAACTTTTATATGAATAGATACGACTATTTAAAACTATAATTCACTCAGTAATGTAGTCTGCATTAATTTGGAATCCATGATACTTTGAGGGGCGATGAAAGTTCTGAACTCAAATGCAGCTAGTTTAAAATCCTCTTTGGCACTTTCTAGTATTGTTACCAGACAGTTTTCTTTACCTCATTATGCCTCAGTTCACTCATCTGTACATCACAGATTTTCTGTCAGCATTAGGTGAAATAATGTATGTGAAAGACTTGTTCTGGTCCTTAAAAAGAGTAGATCTCAGTAAAAAAGGAAGGGCGGTGGTCGATGGCTCGGTATACATGCTATCACTTCCAGCAACAGAACTTCTTTCTTCTTTTTTAAGTTTTTATTTAAGTTCCTGGTAGTTAGCATATACTGTAAGATTAGTTTCAGTAATAGAGTTTTGTGATTCATCACTTACATATAACACCCGGTGCTCATCACCGCAAGTGCCCTCCTTAATCCCCATCACCGATTAACCTATCCTCCCACTCACGTCCCCTCCAGCAACCCTCAGTTCGTCCTCTATAGTTGAGTCTGTTTGATTGCTTGCTTCTCTCTGTTTTTCCCCATGTTCATCTGTTAGTTTCTTAAATTCCACATATGAGTGAAATCATATGGTACTTGTCTTTCCCTCACTGGCTTATTAAGCTTAGCATAATACCCTCTAGTTCCATCCACGTTGTTGCAAATGGCAAGCTATCATTCTTTTTTATGGCTGAATAATATTCCGTTGTATATCAGAAACATAACTTTTTGAACTTCTGCGGAACAGTGGGCTCCTTTTGACACCTTTGCCGTCTTTACTCCTAGGTCAGTCACATGCGCTCTTCACTCTTCTCCCTCTGGGTTTCCAGATCTCCTATGTGTGATCTAGACACTTAATGGAGCTGGTATCTTACACTCTTGTGGGTAATTAGCCATCTTAAAAAGGTTTTCATATTTCAAAATAAACACATGACAGCTTCATTCTAGGTTATTTCTATATTTGTGCCCTATAGTTTCAAAATCTTTAATTCTGCTAATTCTACTAACTGTGTAATCTTTAACTTCACAAAGTTACAACTTTGTGAAGTTAAGTTACAACCCAAACGGTTGTAACAAGTGAATTGTATTTTTCTCTATACTCATACCCAGCTTTTTAAAATCTCTAATTCTGTTATGCTTCCTCAGGTAACAAGCACTATTCCTAAATTGTACAAATTTGGATCTCATTTTGTGTACGATAAATGATTATTAAATGAAAAGTAATTGTTTTTAGTATGCATAGGAACTTATAATATGGGAGAGAAAACCCATAATTAGGCTTGTTTCTTCTACTTCCAATAAATAATACAGTTGAATGTTTTAAGATGACAATAGGGAATATGATCTAAGGTGCATTTATACCATAAATTTATACCATAGGCATACTTAAGAAGATTGGTGCATTTATACCATAGGCATACTTAAGAAGATTGGTGACGCCTCTTAAAACAAAACATTTTTATTTTCTAATTAAATATATTATTAGTTTCTCTTGTTATCCAAAATGAAATAGCTTTATTAACAGCACTAATATTTTCCTGATGCACTTATGTAGTAATATGATTTGGAGCATGATGTAGTTTAAAAGCAATATAAATGAAAACAGCTTAGTCATGTATCATACTAAGTCATTTTAAATAAAAAGGGGACATCTGTGCTGTAGAATTTTCTCCATGGAAACTAAAGAACTTATCTGGTCAAATCCATTTGCCTATTCTAACCATTCTTACAGCTAAAAAAAAGTGATCCTTTTTTGACTGTGATCATAAAAGTTGTTCAATTAGGCTCTCAAATTTAAACCAGAATATAGATGTATACTAAATAGAGAAATGGGGAGGATGTTTTTTACATCATTTCCTGATATGTTTAATATTATTTCTTTCATATAGCACTATTTTCCTAAATTATGGATGTCATTGTTAATATGTGTACATAGTGTTATTCTTGATTTGCTAAAATGAATGATTTAAAGAGGATTATCTGATTTATCAGTAGTATCCTAACTTCACACATTGATAACATAAATATATGTTCATATTTGTCAATTCCATCCTCGTATTAAAAAAAAATACATGAAAACTTAAATCACCTAAGTAATGGCAATACAGGTGTGCTCAGTTAATGAATATTCAAGAACACATGGTTTATATACATTTTTGTATGTATTTTATTTCTATAAAAAGTAAGAAAAAATAACATACTTCTATTTTAGTAGTAACATGGTGGTGCTAATACTTATACCCTCTTCTGTTTATCTTAATAAGACAAAAAATGGTTAAATGAATATTGTACAAATTTTTAATCATAATTTTGCATTAGAGCTGATAAATGCTTCTGCTGTTGGCCTCAACCCCCTTCTGCCTGCCCGTTGCTGATACTCTATTTCAAATACTTAGTTTAAGATAGAGGTCTAGATAGGTGAATTAAATTTTCTCTGATAAGTTATTAAGAACATTATTAGTCTCTTAAGCAACATTATAAATTAAATACAAGTGGATGACACTATATTAAGTTTTAAATCATATTAAAAGTTATTTTTCAGCATTATTCAGAGTGATACATCCTTGATTAAGTGTTGAGATGATGTACTGTTTTTATTTATAAAGTAATTTAATATTTTAATTAAAGTGAAATTCCACAAGCATCTGCTTTTAGTAGAGTTGAGAAAGCACAATGAATGATGTGGAAATTAGATTGCCACAAATAACATGTGATTTAATTGTGTTACCATAAATAATGTCAGTATGCATTATGAAAGATGAGCCAGTTAAATTTCAGAGCAAAATTTTGTTCTCCTGGAGAAAAAAGTAAGAAAATAAAAATACAAGCATAGATGAGGTATAAATATTTATTTAGTCAAAGAGTTGCTGTGACTGGCACAGTTTCCAACTGAGGTTTCCAGGTTGTCTTTGAAGTTTAACTAGAGTTTGCCTTAAATAGTTTGCCTCAAATAGTGTTACCTATTAGTTGACTCCTTTTAGAGATTTTTTTCAGACTTTGAAGTTAAAAAAAATTCTCTACCACTCATTCAACTTGTTATATACATTGAAATAACATCTTGTGTGGAAACTCAGCAGAGCTGTTTCAGGGTACATTTTAAACTACATTACAAATGCTATGACTATATACCTACATAACCTAACATAGTTTAGCAAAATATTAACTTTAATGGAAAAGTTTACTAAGTGGCTAAATGCAAGATAAATATACACAAATTAATAGTTGTTTTTTAAAGTAGCAAGGCAAACCTAGAAAAGGGAAAAATGCCTTTTTCATTATATATAAAAATAGCAAAACAATAGCAACAAACACATTAGATATATACAGGTAAATTTAACAAGGAGAAAGCAAGACCTAATGAAAAAAATATGATTATGTGATTACATTCCATTGAAAACCATTAAACACAACTTGACTAAGTAGGAAAATATGCCATATTTTGGATGGAAAATTTAATGTCATAAAAATGAAAGTGACTTCCAAATTAATAGATAAGTTGTGATGCACTTGTAATCACAATACCAATAGATTTTTGTAGCTGCCTGTACAAAGTTATTTTGAAGATGATCATAAAGGCTGATCAGTGCTTGCTAAGTGTTTATGTCATTAAGCATTTTTAGATATCATAAATGTTTTAAAAAACATTATGATTTAATTTGAAAGAAATACCAAAAATATATATTTTAGTACAGTTCTTAGAAAACAGTTGAAACATAATTAAGAGTATTACAGTTATGGGGGCGCCTGGGTGGCTCAGGCGTTAAGTGTCTGCCTTCAGCTCAGGTCATGATCCCAGGGTCCTGGGATCAAGCCCCACATCGGGCTCCCTGCTCCATGGGAAGCCTGCTTCTCCCTCTCTCACTCCCCCTGCTGTGTTCCCTCTCTCGCTGTGTCTCTCTCTGTCAAGTAAATAAATAAAATCTTTAAAAAAAAAAAAGTATTACAGGTATGATCAAAAATTTATTTGGAAAAAAGCTAACGGGTTGACATATAAAATTTTGAATTTGATGAAATTTTGGTTAGCTGTTTGCTGACTCTTCTTTTTAATCTCCCTTGAGCTCATTTTTTGCTTCTCTCTCTCTTCTCAGATGCCTTTCATATTTCCTAGAACTTCTCATTCCGTCAGTTCATTTCATATTTTATGAAGGAAACAAGGAAGGAAAGTAGAGAACAGTCTAACAAATGTGTATTTATTTGTAAATTACATAACCATTCTTCTGTAGTAATAGGATATATTTTTGAATTATAAATATAACCATATTTCAAAGTTGCAAAGACAAACCTATGGACTAATAGAATGTGTTATAATGGCCACAGCCTACACATTGTGTTAGATTTATTTATTTTTTTAAAATCGGGACAGTCCCAGAAATGTAATAAAGGCCATCTGTGATTTGTAAAGCATGAATTTAATTGTGATTTCTTATGTATAGGGTAGCATCATTTTCTGGCAAATTGTAAATGACTTGGTAATGGGGATTGAGTTTAAGATTTTTAGAATATTACTGTGGCTCATGAACTTTTAATATTTTTTCTTTCCTTCCTAGAGACAAGAGTTGTGTGGGTATGCATGTGTGTCAGTGTGCATGTGTGTATATGTATACGTTCAAATATATTTTTAAAATTTAAAGTGTAATTTTCTTGAAAATATTTTAATTCCTTAAAATAAATATCTTTCTGATGGTTTGCAAAACCCAAGGTTGGGCATTGCAGTAGTAAAAACAAACAAGAACCAAAAACCCTTGCAACATTTTGTTGAAGTATAATCTATTTAAAAAACAGCACACTATGGGACACCTGGGTGGCTCAGTTGGTTAAGCGTCTGCCTTCAGCTCCGGTCATGATCCCAAAGTCCTGGTTTCGAGTCCCAAATTGGTCTCCTTGCTCAGGGGGGAGCCTGCTTCTCATTCTGCTGCTCGCCCTGCTTGTGCTCTCTCTCTCTCTCTGGCAAATAAATAAAATCTTTAAAAAAACAAACAAACAAAAACAACAACAAAAAACCCCAGCATCCACTGCTAAACCCTCTAACTTCTAGATATAACAATGTTTAACTTATGGTATACATATTTGAAACTGTTCTAGAGGACAAAGAACTCCAAAGACAATGATAGTATTCATGAAGTATATAATTTATTTCATTGTTCTTGATACTTAGAAAAATGAAATCCTGTTTCTACTCCATGTGTATTTTATTGTCCCTAAATATAGCACTTTTTTTTGAATAAGTAAACTTGTAGTGCACATTGCTCTGACATAAAGAATTTGCTTCTATTTTGAAGAAGCCAAAGATGTGTGCATGTGTGCACTTATAGTAGAGTGGGTGGAATGGATAGTGAAAAATATCTCACTGGCAGAGACTCATGTTTCAAGTGATTTTATGAAGATGAGCCCCTCATTATTGATTCTTAGGTCTTAAGCAATGATATTAAAGCTTACTGGAAAATTAAGCAAGCTTAAATACTGGTACAGACCCCTTAGCAATGCTGCTTTTCAATTCATGCTGTGGATTAGTAAGAGATTGACCTGAATTAAATCCTTATATAGTATCGCCTGATACAAAAGAAGCAGGCAGGAGAGAAGGAAGTGAATATGTACAAGAGAAGAGATTTTCACTTTCCTTTTTATCTGGTCTGAAAGACATCACTAATGAGCATTAATTCCTGAACAAAAGTTCAATATGGATATGATTCTAGGCCAAGAGGATGCTATTCAGTTTGACTTCATAAGAAATTCTCGAATTATTCGGGGCAGCAATGACAAGTGACTGGATAACCTCTGAAGTAATGACTGTAATTTTTCAGGTTCTGAGTAAAATTGTTTTTTATGTATCTGTGTAGTGTATCCGTTATATCAAAGAAGAAAATGATAGGAGTTATACCCATGTATCTTGATCTCACAGACTTCTTTACTGTTTACTCTCTGTGTTTTACTGATTTTTATGGAAGTGAAGTCTGTTAGGATATAATTAAGTAAATGAAAACATAACTTAAGTCTTCATGCACTTGAAAATTCCTGTTTCTTCCAGGTCCCTTCTTTTTCCACATTATTTCATACTAGATTTTGAAAACAGAATCTAAAATTTGTTGTTTTTTTTTAGGAACTTTCCAAAATTTGAAATCATTGTTCATTGGATAATCTCATCACCAGATTGAAAATTTATCTGCATGTTTAGTTAGTTTTCATTTATTTCTCATCTTGTCCTTCTTCAAAAATTTGAAAAAGAAAGGAATACATAAGGAAACAACAACAATCTGTATTAGAAGTCCAAGGCAACGTGGTTAACATTAAGTGTGAGTTTTTTCATTCTATGGTTTTGTTTTGTTTTGTTTTTTAAGTAGGCCCTATCCTGGGCATGGAGCCCAACATGGGGCTTGAACCCATGACCCTGAGATCAAGACTCTGAGATCAAGACCTCAGCTGAGATCAAGAGTCAGATGCCTAACTGACAGCCACTCAGGCGCCCCTGCATTCTGTTTTATTTAAAATGAATAAAAGAAGAAAAATAGTTGGAATTTGCTGTTGATGAATTTTTATATCTGATTTTTTCTTTTACTCAAAACATGCAGTGTAGCTTTTCCACATGACTTTTAAAAAGCCTCGTTATCTTATTTAATGACTACATAATATTCCCATTTGATTTTTATAGTTTTTGACATTTATTTTTCTTTATTTTTAATATTAAAACATTATATCTTTGATTTTATTTTATTAGACTATTTCATTAGTTTAGGCTTCTACAAAGAAAAAAATAGAGTCCATTGTCCTATCATGTTTTCCATATTCTTCAGTTTTTGCTTATTTTTTTAAATCTAAATTTCATTTCTGTGAAACTGTTTCTGATTTGTTCCTCAGAGGCAGAAATTTTTTCCCTTTTTAAAAAGTTTTTTAAAGATTTTATTTATTTATTTGAGAGAGAGCACAGGGCGGCGGGGGGTAGAGCTTGAGAGCACAGGCAGGGGCAGAGGGAGCAGGAGAAGCAGACCCCCTGCTGAGCGGGGAGCCCAGTGATGGATGGTGGTGATAGGGCGGGCTCTGGGATCATGACCTGAGCGGTAGGCAGCCGCTTAACTGACCGAGCCCCCCAGGCACCCCCGAAATTTTTTTTTCAAGTTCACTTTTCATTGCCTGTGTGTGATGGCTCTCTTTGTCACTGATCTATGTTTTTTCTAGTACATACTAGAGGAATTATTTGCAGTTTTTCTCATATGGCTGATGGTTTTAGCATTGTTACTCATGTTTTGTTTTCTTGTTTGTTTTGTGTAAGAAGTAGTCTGCCATTAATTTTGATGACCCAAAATATTTCTCCCTCCTCAGTTTCTTCATTTTTTCTTCCTGTTGTCTTCCTATCTTATCCTCGCAGCTTCATTTCTCCTGTGGTTGTCCCTTCCTGTTGCCTAAAGACTGTAATTCTTTTATTCATTTGGAGACACCACACAGTTTTATGTTACTTTTTTTTCTTGTTTCTCATGAGAACTTACTAAACACAGCAAAATCTTAATTGATCCATAGCTGTCTTACTTTGGAGTCAGGATGGTATGATAAATTGCAGAGATGAAAAAACTACAACCCACAGGCTAGATCTTGCCCACAATCTGCTTCTGTAAATAAAATTTATTGGCACACAGTCATGTCCATGCCTTTACTTACTGTCTGTGACTGCCTCTACACTGCAAAGGAGAGCTGAATAGTGACAACAAAGACTGTATAGACTGAAAACCATAAACTGTTTACTATTTGGCCCTTTACAGAAAATGTTTCCTGACCTATGGTATAGTGGAAGTTTAAAAAAATTTGTTATATTTATTTATTTATTTTATTAACATATACTGTATTATTTGTTTCTGAGGTATAGGTCTGTGATTCAACAGTCTTAGATAATTCACAGCGCTCACCATAGCACATACCCTCCCCAGTGTCCATCACCCAGCCACCCCATCCCCCCCACCCCCTCCACTCCAGCAACCCTCAGTTTGTTTCCTGAGATTAAGAGTCTCTTATGGTTTGTCTCTCTCTCTCTCTGGTTTCATTTTGTTTCATTTTTCCCTCCCTTCCCCTATGATCCTCTGCCTTGTTTCTCAAATTGCTCTTATCAGTGAGATCATATGATACTCATCTTTCTCTGATTGACTTATTTCACTTAGCATAATATCCTCTAGTTCCATCCATGTGGTTGCACATTGTTATGTTTATTTTTGACTCCCCATCCATTTCCCCTCTTTAAGAGTTTATAGCATCTTTTATTGGAATTACAGCTTTCTCATTGGTTACAGGT
The DNA here is from genome assembly GCF_037043125.1 of Eumetopias jubatus. Taxonomy (NCBI): domain Eukaryota; kingdom Metazoa; phylum Chordata; class Mammalia; order Carnivora; family Otariidae; genus Eumetopias; species Eumetopias jubatus. The sequence goes on along the minus strand of NW_028274820.1, from coordinate 46,269,384 downwards.
AGGAGATGTAGCATTTACTCCATGCTGAGCAAATAACCTTGGCTAGTTTATTCAGATGTGCCATTCCTGGAATTTGTATTTGAATAGGCTGCATCGTGTTATGAGGCTCTGATTAGATTGTTCCCACTATAAGGCTTGCCACAGATATATTAAGGGAGAGCAGAATTAATAATAAACTCAGGAAGATAGAGCTTGGAGTTATGAGTCAGATTATTAAGGACTCCTATATCATGAAGAGTATTTTGCAATGGGCAACAATCAAGGACTTTTCAGCAGGAAAATGATACCCAGATTTATGGTTTAGGGCCGGCAGATCACTTTGTTGACTGTGGCACAGCTCTGTTGTTAAGTCAAAAAACTTTTCCATTACCAGCAGAATGATCAGCTGTGACTCAGTATAATCCAAACCAGACGGATAAGAAACTTCAGTCAAGTGATAATGGTGGAGTGGTAACAGAATGATGTTTAGAGAGTAAAAGCAATGACAGATAAATGGAAAGAGTGAAATGGAGGGAGGAAGAAGGACAATTCTAAGGGTTCTAGTCTGGGTGATTGTGTTTACAATAGGAAATGTGCAGAGAAGAATGGCTTTCTGACCAGGAGTTAATGGTTCACATTAATGGTTAGATATATGGAGCTGAAGGTGTGTGTGGGACACTTAGGTGCGGTTATAAAATGGATAGACCACCAGTGAGCAATAAAATTAAGAAAAAGCCTCTGGAGAAATGGCCCCCAAACAAGGGTTAGACAACAAAGGGAAGGCAGCAAACAGGAACATGATGAGGCACCCAGAGAAAAGAAATGGTGTAATGAATCATCACTTTATATACTCCACTCATTTCATGCGGTCCCCTGTGACCTTAGAGTGTAGCAACTATTTTTCATCTGCTTATATGAAAGAAAAAAATAGCTCTTAACACCAAAATTTGAGATTTAAAGACCAAATAGGTCATTCCCCCTTTCTGTCTAAATATATTCTTAAAGGAAAACAACAGGAAATGCCAAGGCTGCTGTAATTTACTAAGGAATTTTCTCTGTGAAACTTTTGTTGTTCTCAGCAGATAAAGCCTCACCTTGTAATACACTTGACAGAAAACCTTCAGTTTCACAATCAAGTCATCTTTGGGAAACTTCGTTTCCCCTATTCTTAACAGAGGGTAAACATATCTGATCTTGCTGCTTATACTCCAGAATTTCCTAGGAAAGGGAAATGACGGGGTGGGGGAGAATAACGTGTTTATTGGTATGAGAGAGAAGCAGTCAAACAGAATTTCCATAGCTATCTATAATAAGAGATAACAAATACTAGTTTCCATGTAAATTGGTTGGAGTGCTGTCAGTGATAATAAGAGCAAGCTGCTGAGGCAGGCAAACTTCAAGATTTTAGGCTGTAATTGAGAACTATATGTATTGACTCATCTGTGTCCTAGCAGGCTAATTAAGTTTATATTATTAAAATTGTCCCGAGAAGTAAAAGGTTCAAGTGTAGTTTTATTTTGAGCTTAAAAATTCATAGTAGTAAGAAAATTATGCAAGTCTTGATTTCCAGTCTTTCTCACTATATTTTTCATTCTTCATAATGTTACAAGCATGTTTTCAGATTGTAGTAGAATACAGAGTGATGTCTGTAATTGGTTGTGTTCTTTCAAAACAGTGATAAAAGCAGGAAGAGGTTTGTAAGTAGTCAACCAAGTTAAAAAGTTTGAAATTTTTTCTATAGAAATTACGGAAATTTAAAAAATCACCTATTGCTTCACTGACTTGTCAGAGTGACCATTGTTTACTGGTTATTATATGTGTTATATTTTTATAAATGTATAACATAGTATCATTTTTATATATATCTACATATTTATGTATAATTGAATCTTAAAATTTTAAAATACCAGTTATTCAGTAATAGCTTTTCTAGACTATTACATATATCATATTTTTATCAGTATTTGTCAGCCTAGTATTCTTCAGTAAAAATTTTTAAAATTTTAGGAAAATTTTAAGTAGAAAAAAAATCCCATGTTTTTAATGTAATTTAAAATTTTCTCATGTGGATATTTTCCTTTGTTCTCTCATTAAGAAGGCCTTATTTTATGAACTTTTAGGCTACCTCCTGTGCTGAAGCAGTGAATGAACGAACATATAAGAATTTTTTTTTTTAAGACTTTATTTATTTATTTATTTGACAGACACACAGCGACAGAGGGAACACAAGCAGGGGAAGTGGGAGAGGGAGAAGCAGGCTTCCCGCGGAGCAGGGAGCCCAATGTGGGGCTCGATCCCAGGACCCTGGGATCACGACCTGAGCCTCAATCCCAGGACCCTGGGATCATGACCTGAGCCGACTGAGCCACTCAGGCGCCCAACATATAAGAATTTGAAGGACTTGAGTATGAAGCCATTCTATTGCAAAGGAAGGAACTAGTTGTTCTTTTCTGAACAAGATTTTCCCAAATCTCTACAACTGCTTTTATTGTTCCTTCTTTGTAAATGTTGCCAGTCAGAGAATATCAGTTACAGCTCAGTTCCCTTAAATAGTGTGTTATTATTTTATTTTCTTAACAGTATTGGTTACTTTGTAAGATACCACCATCCCTTTTCTGTGTTATTTTTATTTTCTGTACAGTATAACAGTATCTGAGCTGCTCAATTTGATTTTCAACCCCGATTTGGTTGCCTTTATTGTAAAACAGCAGTTTTAGCTCAACCATGTATGCTTTTATTTTGACTCTGAGAGAAATATTTAATTTGCTCCTTTTAGACTTCAAATGCTATCTTCACTTATAATTTCTCTCAATACACGTTTTGGGTCTCCTCTCACTGTATCTCCATAAGATTTAATTTTCAAATAAATATTGAAGGAAAATATCAATGCAGTACAAAGTTTTATTCATATTTTATAACATTTTAGTATTTGATTGTAGGTATGCAAATGTAGATGTACAAAATTACTTTCTCAAATATTTATGAGGCAAAATCAGACACCCAGAAGTCCATATCACATAAATGAGCTTAGAGAATACTTAGGAAGATGTGCACACAAATGAATAATTGTACACCACGTGCCATAAAGGAATTACAGATAAACGGCAATTTAAAGGAGGATCAGGAGAGTCTCTAAAACAAATGTACTTTTTGAGTTGGTTCTTAAAAGACGAAGATTTATGTATTTCGAAAAGGAAACAAGGGGGTGTAATCTCTTGCCTGGTGGACTGCAGTGGCTTCCTAACTGGTCTTGCCTCTTTCATTCTTGCCCTCCATAGAGCAGTCAGAGTGATCATACATGCCTTTGCTTAAAATCCTCAAGGGCTTCCTTTTTCCCTTAGAATAAAAGCCTAAGCCCTTACAGTGGCCTGCAGTGCCTTACATAATTGGTGAATCATGCATCCTTCTGATCTAATGTCTTGTCTCTTTCTCCTTTGCTCAACAAAGTTCCAGGCACACTGGCCTTTATGTTGTTCAAACACATCACTTTGGGCCTTTGCACTTTGCTATTCCCTCTGCTTAGAAAAATGTGCTTTTGGATCTGTGGGGAGCTGGGAACACTTGGTAATTCATGTCAACACTCCATGTCATCCATTCAGAGAGGTTTTTCCTGACCATCTAATCTGTCTCCTCACCCTGATTTACTATCTATTGCATAACTCAGTTTAATAGGCCTTAGAGCACTTAACTGCTCTTTGAAAATCATTTTATTTATGTAATGTCTTGCTGCTTGTCTGATTTTTCTCCTTAGGCTGTAGTAATAGTAGCTAACATTCATTGACAACTTATTATTTTTCTGGTACTTAGTCTGTCCTTATTCAGTGCTTAGTATTAATGCATTTACTTTTCAGAACACCAGTGGTTGGTTCTATTGTTATCCCCATTTTACGGGTAATGAAATCAAGTCACAGAAAGATTTAAAAACTCGCCTGAGTGAATGAACTGTGATCTGAATAAAGGCAACCTGACTCCACAGCCTGTGAGTTGATTCACAGCTCCATATTACAGTCCAGAAAGTCTCCACACTAAATGCCCTCTCTGCCAGTGTCTAGGAGAAAGCATGCCCCATTGTCTGAACTTAAATAATTATTTACACTTTTAGAAGATTTTCTGGGCCCTGAATGGTGCGTATGAGCCTTTGTAGCTTGTATAGATGCTGAAAGGAAAACTTTTCCCCAGTAGTGGGATGATACCAAGGTGCTCTCAGGAAACACAATGAAGGAGCAGGCGGCGGTGTGCACAGGAAATATTGAATTCCTCAGAAATAAAATCTTTTTATGTTATGAGCCTAGAAATCCAAAAAAGCTACCAGTTTCCAATGCTTAAGTATTGGTAATTAACTTAAAATTCATATAAACTATTTAGAGACAAGTGCAGTACTTGGCAGAGATATGCTCTGAGGGGCCACCAGTTTGTGACCACTGCTTTGCATGAGTGGTTGGTGACAAAGTAGGGAGAGCAAGCATCTATAATTTGTTTTAATGTTTTAGTTTCTGTCAACTGGTATGGGGGGGAGATCAAAGCAAGATATACATTAATACATTGGCTTGCAAGTGACAAAAATCAAACTACACTAGTTTTTATTTGTTTTTATTTAAATGATGGTTTGTTACTTCATTACCAAGAAATCTGGAATGAGGCATCTAGAGAGTTCTGTACCTGAAAAATATATCAAGGTCTCAGGTGCTTTCTGCTTTTTTGTGTCAGCTCTCTTAGCTTTTTCTGTAAGGTCATGGCTTAGGATTGCAAGACAGCTGGCTGCTACACCTCTAGACTTCTCCATTCTAGGCAGAAAGAGTAGGGGATGCACAGAAAGCAGTTATTTCTCATGGCAAACCTTTGCCTTTCTTTTTAATGGGGGAATCTCTTTGTCACAGTTTTCTAGCTACATTTATTTGCCCAGAACCATATAGCATGGCTACCTATGATGGCAAGGGAGCATGCACAGGTGAGGAATTTGGTTTGCTTGTCTCTGCTGTAGAAGAATATGAGAGAGAATAGGGTTAATTATGGCTTTTGTGTAGTTAGTCTAGTGTCTGTCACAGGAGATGAATGAGTATAAAAATTACAATACTCTAGAACAGAATGAAGGAGCTGTTAGAAAAAGAACACTTAAAGATTTGGAAGAAAATGAAATAAAAACAAATGCAAATTGTTCTTGGAGAAGGGAGAACAAAATTAATTAATATGCAGAGATACTCTGTAATGGATAAACCAGTATAAAGGAAATCACTTCGGATTGGGTTGGGAAATGAGATCGAGGGGAAGCAGACAAATGTGTCAGTGATTTAGTGAAAGATGAATTAGAGATTACAAATTAGCCCTAAGAGCCCATTTGAGTTTTGAGAGAGTTATTTTGTAGCACAGAATAACTTCCTTCATTAAGGCTTGGCAAACTGGTAGCAACTATTTGTGAAGTCCAGTTGAGGGTAGGATATATTCAGTGTTTGTGATTGAAAAAGCAATGGTATATTGCTTATGCCATATACATATGGTATAAAATATGTGAGTAATTTTTCAAAGTGCTTATTGGAAGATTATTTTAACAATAAATCATGGATTCTATGAATATGGAAGAAAGAAAGGCATAACAGGGCACATACGAGCTATTTGAGGAACAGGATTAACAATGAAAGGTAAGAACAGGCAAAAATAGGAATAACCAGATGAAATAAGAGGGTATTTCACACACTATGGAACATTATGTGTCATGAAAACCCTCCCTTTACAAAATGTAAATGCTGAATAAAATGTAGCCTAACTTTAAAAGTCAGGGTGAGCTCAAAAGAATGAAAAGGAAATTTGAAAAGTAAAAAATAAAATGACTCTGAAATCCAGAGTGGTTAACTCTACAGTGAAGTCAGGATGACCTGAAGCGCTTACAAAATGAGTAATCTGGGCATTTGGATTTGTGTAAGACACTAAGGACAGGAGAAAAAGCTGTGGAGTGGAGAGGAGGCAGTTGGAATTGAGACCTCCCACATAAAGCTGAGACATGCGAAGAGCTATACCCCTGCATAAAGAGGGATATGATCACAGATCTCCATCTCATATGTTTAAGGTTCAAAATTGTACTAATTGAACAAAATGAGAAATTAATAGTGGTCCCATTTGAATCCATTACAGTACATGGCAAAAGCCACCAAAACCCCGGAATTTACAGTATTCCTGTAATTCTGAATATTTGCTCACAGCCTAAAATTGTAATACACATAAATAAAAATTCCCTATGGGTAACATTCAAGAGAAACTACAGGCAGCATTATTAGAACTCCAAGAATTTCAGTGCTTGAAATTATTGGCCCCCGTCTGTAATAATAAGTATGTTTGGAATGACTAAAAATTTAAATGTAGAATGGAAACTTCTGAGAGCAGAAAAAGATACTATCCAAAAAGAACAAATGTATTTGAGAAGAAAATAAACCTAGAAACAAACGAAAAACAGTAATAATTGAAATTAAGTGTTCGGTGGACTATTAACAGCAAATTAGTTATGGGTGAATACAGGAACTGGAGTTAACTGGAAGAAGATGAAATTAAGTTTAATGTAGCAAAAAGAGTTGAGAATTATGAAAGAGGTTATCCTTAGATATGAAGTACTACCAAACAGATGAGAACATGGCTACTTATTGACAAAAATATTTTTCCAGTAAATACTTATAAATTACATTACATCCTTGTATCTGTAACAGCAGCCCTTAGCCAAGGCTGATTTGGCCCCCAGGCAACATATGTTGGTTATTGTCTGTAAGCATTTTTTATTATCATGACTTGGATCAGGGAGAGAGAATGGTGGTGCTATTGGCGTCTGGTGAGTTGAGGCCAAGATTGCTAAGTATACTACAATAGAAAGGAAAACCTCATGAAACACAGAATGTGTAGAGGAGAGCTTGGGAAGCTCCGCTCTGTGATCCAAGAATCTGCACATTTATTTTTTAATTTATTATTTGAAATACTCAATTTTTGCATTAAATTTTTGGAGATAGACAACTTTAACAACTAGATTTCAAGATAGAAAAGAGGACTTGTGCGGGTAGCCTGGGTGGCTCAGTCGGTTAAGCATCTGCCTTCAGCTCAGGTCATGATCCTGGAGTCCCGGGATCAAGCCCTGCATCAGGCTCCAGGCTCAGCAGGGAGTCTGCTTCTCCCTCTGCCCCTCACCCCGCTTGTGCGCTATCTTCCTCTCTCTCTCTCTCTCTCTCTGTCTCAAATACATACATAATTTTTTTTTTTTTAAAGAGGAATTGTGTTACCAATAGAGACCCAAATCCTACCTTACCTTTTGTTGTTTGTTAGTATCTCAAATAGATACTGAATAGATATACGAGCCAGAAACATGTGACTTGGCAATATTTCTAATTTAGGATCAACCTAGGTTTTGATAATATATAATTTGTAGCAAACACATGAGCCCCATATATGGAATAAAAGGACTCTGGGGAAAGTTGTTAAATTGGATTTTTACATGGGATTACAGGTTGCAGAATGACCTTCCCTTTCTTTATCTCCTGACCTTGTAGAGTGTTTCATATAACATGTGTTTCTTCTATCTCATACCTGATATCCATGTTTTGATACTCTGTCCAGGATTTTTTATTGTTAAATAATGCACCCCATAAAATTAAAGCTCCCATTGTATTATCCATTGCTGTATAAAAAAATACTCTAAAATTTAGTGGATTAAAACAATAAACATTTATTATTTCACATAGTTTCTGTATGTCAAGAATCTCAGGAGTAAATTAACTGGATGATTCTGGCACATGATCTCTCATGAGATGAAGTCAAGATTTTTGGTAGAACTGTGGTCCTCTCAAGGCTTGACTGGAGCTAGAGAATCCACTTCCAAGATGGATCACTCACACCCCCAGCACATTAGAGCTGGCTGTTGGCTGGAGACCTCCATTTCTCAGCACGTAGGTTTCTGTATAGGGCAGCTTGACTATCATCAAAAATGGCAGCTGGCTTTCAGCAGAACTAGGGATATAAGAGAGAGAAAGGCAGAAGCCAGATTGTTTTTTAGGACCTAGCCACAAAAGTCATATACTGTCATTTACACAATACTTGATTAGTTGCATGGGTCAGCCTTATTCAATGTGGGAGGAAACTTAGTAAGACAGTAATCTGAGGGTACAGATCATTAGGGCATCTGTGATTCTGGTGCCCATACTTCTTATTTTTCAACAAAATCTTATAGTTAGCCAAAGTTTTTACTTCCTTCTCTATGTCACAGAGTATATTCATAAATTATTTAGTTGTTTTATATTCATTCTGCAACCCATTGATTGATGACTTGAAAGGGAAGAGACTAGAAGTAGGGGAATCAATAAACAAGTTAATAAAATGATTCGTTCAAAGGAGGATGAGGACCAGGCCTATGAAATCAGAAATAAACACTGAGTGGTGGGAGAAGAATGAGGAGATGTGAGGTTGAATAAATTAAACTTTGGATGTAAATTAGAGGCATCAAGAGCAGATGATTCTGAAAATTTTTGCCTCCATTTCTAGAAAGAACATGACCTTAAGTAAGATTTTGAAACACATAGGCAAAGACTACTTTTAAATAATGAATCTGGTTTTGATTCTCATGATTTTTATATGTCAGACCAAGAAATTCTGATAAAAATATCCAGAATGAAGTTGGAAATCTGAATTTGTTGTATGGGAGAGGGTACCTAATTAGAGATCTCACTTGGGAATTAAGTGCTAATAGGAATAGTTAAAGGGGAAAAAGTTGAGATATTAGACATTAACATTGAGCAGATATGGACATTTCTGAAAGATGGGTGCAATATTTCTTGGTAATACATTATAGAACTGAGGGAGTAAATGCTCTTTTGCAATTATAGTAACGTGGTGTAGTGCAAAGGACAGCACATCAGGTGTCAAACGCGTCTTTGGTACTAAACAGCAAGATTGATCTTCAGCAAATCATTTAATTTTGCTTAGCCTAACTTTTAACACCCATTAGACACTTAACCTAGGAAATCTCTACAGTACATCAAGGTCAAAAAGTTAATTATATTAAGTAGGTTTATACTTGTTATGTGTGAATATTAATATTCTGTTCATAGGATTGGTGTAAGAACAAAATGAGATAATGTATGTGAAAGTGTTTTATAAATTATTAATGCAGAATCTGCATGGTGTTTAAAAATTAGTAAGGATATTACATATTTTGTTTGTATACACAGTTTATAGAATCATTGGTGTGTTTCTCAGTCAGTATATAATTTCTGTTCAGATGAGAATAGTTTCTAAGAAAGAAAATACTGTGTGCAGTTATTTTCTTTTAATTGTTCCTGGAGGCATAAGGGTTAAACTGTGATCTCTGAATATAAACGTCATCCTTAATGATTCTAAAAGTATTTTTTATTAGTTTTTGAAGATTATTTTTAAACCGACAAATATTCTAAGAAACTTCTTTCACTATTCCTCCATCTTCCTTTCTCCAATTTCCATTTGGTTTAATCTCAGAAATAGAGATTCAATCTATTGAGCTTTATTTTTGTTGATACTATTAACCAAGTATGATTCTTTAAAAACAGATGTGAAACTATCATTACCCATTAAATAAGTGTTACAGCTTGGTTAGTCATAACTAAGCCCTAATCTGGTAAGGAGTAATGAATGGCTTTATGCTCAAATCAAGTGTTAAAATGTGTGAGGGAGGATGTTTTTCTTTTAGGAACAGAAATCTACCTAGTGGATTATCTTTTCCAAATCGAGAAACAGACACCCGAAGTCTGTATAAAGAAAATGATTTTCTTGTAAGAGCAGATACAATTTGAAGAGCTTCCATAGTGTGACATTCAGGATTATATTAAATGTATATAAATTATGTTTATACATATATATGTTTTATATATATATAATATATGAGCTAAGGTGACTTCACCAATGCCTTCATTACATCCGTGGGCTTTAAGTTGTGGGGAATTCTGTAATTGGACTGCTGACTGTAGATGAACATTGGAAATTTAGAAGACACACAAATAGGTAAGATTGAGGAATCATCTCTGCTCCCTACTCTGAGCTGCTAGTAAGGGGGATAATTTGCCCAAGTAGGTAGAGGCTTGAAATAATAATAAAATACACTATGCCATAGATGCTGGCCACATTTGGCACAAGGCTACAAGTTAAAAAATGTGGTTGTGTGTGTGTGTGTGTGTGTGTGAGTGTGTGTGTGTGTGTACACATGTGAGAGAGAGAATTAATTTATATTTGAAATATAACTTCTGTTACACCATTATGGCAGAATGGTGGCCTTCCCTGTCAGTTTGTTGGGTCTTTTGGTTCTAAATTATCTCTGTGTTTTTGGACATGTGAGCATCATCTTTATTGAAATTTGGTCTCCTTGTGAAAAAAAGTGTAGTGAACCTCTTGAAAATGTTATCAAATGGCACTGAATGTTCCCTTCTATTGGTAGAGACAACTATAAATTTGATTCCTGTAAAGGAAATGGGCTTTTCAGAAATTGAGCTGAACTATTTTATATTACTTCTTTGTATTTTTCCCTTGCACATTATCATCTCTGGTGATCTGCTGTCATGCAAAATAAGAATCACTTTCCATTCTGTTCTCAAAAATGATAAAAATTTTTAATGCTTTTATTTTTTTTTAAACTTCTTATTTATTTATTCATGAGAGACAGAGACAGAGAGAGAGGCAGAGGGAGAAGCAGGCTCCCAAGGAGCAGGGAGCCTGATGCGGGACTCGATCCCAGGACCCTGGGATCATGACCCAAGCCGAAGGCAGACACTCAACAATCTGAGCCACCCAGGCACCCTTTAATGCTTTTAAACAGCTGAGAATATACACACAGAATGAATGCCTAAATGAGCAAATGTAAGGTGCTTTAAGTTTCTGACGTTAAATCTACTGCAAAATCTATAGCAATGTTTCAAAAGCTAATCGTGGTTGCCATGATGGCTGAAATGCCTTAAATTCAAGTTGGGCCTGATGTGATGATTGGCACCTCACCATTTTGTTTGTTTTTTATTTTTAAAGATTTTATTTATTTATTTGACAGAGACACAGTGAGAGAAGGAACACAAGCAGGGGGAGTGGGAGAGGGAAAAGCAGACTCCCCGCCGAACAGGGAGCCCGACACAGGGCTCGATCCAAGGATCCTGGGATCATGACCCGAGCGGAAGGCAGACGCCTAACGACTGAGCCACCCGGCGGTCCACTTCACCATTTTAAATAGCCATGGAATACTTCCAAACTCTTCATGTTGGGACTTCTATATGAAAACGATTTTATTAATTTTCAGGTTGTGTCTGGCTCTGTTGGAACACTTCTATTTTAGAACACTTCTATAAAGCTTCATCAGTTCATTCAATAGATAAAATGCCTACGTTTTCAGAAGCTGATTTTTTAAAGCAATCATAAATTGGGTATGAAGAATGGAATGATAAAATCCCAAGTTTTATAAAACATTGCAAACATGAATACAGAAGAATCCAGAAGAGACAAACATGATGTAGTGCCACATCCACCATAATATAAATTTAAAGTAGGTTTTCTATAAAGTCATAAAATAGAAAATGAGATCTGATTATAATGGACCACCCTCCCTATTAGCAAATGAGGTTGTGAAGAGTGACCAGATAATAAAGAAAGAGCTTTTTTTTAATTTTCTTTTTTTTTCTCTAGGGAATTCTGAAAAATTATAAAGCCTTCAACATTTTCCTCCCAGGCATTGTTATAGCAGCTTGATGTGTTCCATTATTGGGACTGATTTTTCATATGCAGATTTGGTCTCTGGGGCAAAATTTCCTATGTGAGGTTAGAACAGCTTCTTCTACAAATTTGTTAGCTTGCCCTGGAGCAGAAAATGAAACATATGCCCTAACTTTCATGTTTCAGATCTTTAGTGGTCTGGAAAGAGGCATATTTTCTCCCCAGTAGAAGCTATCCAGAGATTCATTTTCAGTTTGCTTCATTGAAATGACAACTCCCTCGGGCCAGCTGTGTCTTAGGAAACATCTGCTTCACTTTCGGAAGAGGTCTCCCCAGGAAGCCTGCCCCATGAACAACTTACCTTTGAAGAGAATGCCCAGGATCAATTATTTTACTTACCAAACATACCTTTATAATCACAGTAGTCAGGGTGTTCTGGGGGAAAATTAGGAAAATTGGTAACTATCTGAATGCTCATAGGTATTTTTAGGGCACCTGGATGGCTCAGTCGTTAAACGTCTGCCTTCGCTCAGGTCATGATCCCAGGGTCCTGGGATCGAGCCCTGCATCGGGCTCCTTGCTTGGCAGGAAGCCGGCTTCTCCCTCTCTCACTCCCCCTGCTTGTGTTCTGTCTCTCGCTGTCTCTCTCTCTGTCAAATAAATAAAATCTTAACACAACAACAAAAAGAATGAATGCTCGTAGGTATTTTTAATTAATCTATGGGACTTTTAGCTTAATTTTTAAAAACTATGGTAAAATATGCAATGTAACATATACCATTTTCACTATTTTTAAGTGCACATTTCTGGGGCAGTATGTTCACATGTTTGTGCAGTGAATGCCATCCTCCATCTCCAGAACATTTTTAGTCTGGAAACATGGAACTCTTTACCCATTTACTAGTAACCTTCCTTGCCCCAGGTTCTGGCAGCCACCGTTCTACTTTCTTTCTCCTTTTGACTACTTTGGATACCTACTATAAGTGGAATCTTACAGTCACTGTCCTTTCATGGCTGCCTTATTCTACTTAGCATGTCTTCAAGATTCATCCATGTGGTACCATGTGTCAAAATTGCCTTTTATTTTTTTAAGGCTGAATAACATTCCATCTTGTGTATACATCATTTTTTATTTATCTACTCAACCATTAATGGACACTTGGGTTGCTTCCACCTTTTGGCTATTGTGAATAATGCTGCTATGAACATGTGCATGCAAATATCCCCTCAAGACTCTGCTTTCCTTTAGAGTACATACCCAGAAGTGAAATTGCTAGATCAATTCTAGTAATTTCTAGTAATCCTATTTTTCAATTTTTTGAGGAACCACTATACTGTTTTCCTCAATGACTGTATCCGATTTTACATTCCCATCAACAGTACACAAAGGTTCCATTTTTTCCACAGCCTTGCCATCACTTGTTATTTTCTGCATTTTAAAATAATAGCCATCCTAATAGATGTGTTAATCTCATTTTTTTATTACAAGGAATAGTGCAGTAAACAATCTTTTACTTAATTTTTTTAGATTGCGTTTCTAGATAGAGACTGGCATAAAAACAAGGCTAATTGTATGATTCTTAGCAAATTGTTTTACTAATTATTATTCTAATTTATATTCCTGCTAGCCGTATGTGACATTTTCAGCAAATACTTGCCAATGTTGCTGATGATAATGATGATGCTGATAACTTAAGTTTGGGTAATTTTATTGTTAAAACACTGTATTATTTTTTTTCAGATTATTAAGTAAAGTTAGATTATTTATAATTTCTGACAATTTACTTGTGTCTTGTGAATGGTCTCTTTATGCCGTTTGTTCATTTTTCTCTGTGGATTTGTTTTTTTCATTAATAATAGGCTTTTTATTAACCACCTTATATACAGTCTTCTTCCTTAATATATATTTTAATTTCTTAATAATTTTACCATGTCACAATTCAAAGTCATGATATCGAATGTGTTTGACTTTTCCTCTTTGTGTAGTAATTCATTGTTTTCATATTTAGAAGGACATTTCCCACTGTTTGTAATGATTGTTAAGTAGTTCTCCTAATGCTGTTATTGTTTAATATTGATTTTACATTTAACAGTTACATTTATGTGAAATTTATTTTGTGTTACTGTGGACTCTAAGGGAGTGTCTTTTGATGCCTCAAAAATATTCATCCTTTCATTCTCAACAAATATGTGATAGTTCCTTTATTACATACCAAATTCTTAGTCTTATTTAGGTTCTGTATTCTATTTTGCTAACATCATTGTTGATTTCTCATGAGTGGTATCAGTATTAATTGTAATTTTTAAAAAAATTATTTCTTAAAAAATACAGCCTCATACTGTCGTGGCTATTGTTGGTCTCTTCTTCTAGGTGAACTTCGGTGTCTTTTCCAAACTTCAGAAAAAAATGTCACTAGAATTTTGATTGGATTGCCTAGAATAATCTGAAAATAACTGCTATCTTTATAATATCAATTCAATACAGATAGGAATTTGATGACTACCACTTCATTTATAAGTGTTTTAAATGATCTATCTTGCATTGGCTATATTTATTTTCTATTTCTGTATTAAATTATTATAAGTGTACACTAATTTTTTCACATCTGATTTTTCTGTCTGTATTATAACATCTTCAATGGCTTCATATTCTATCCTTTTAAAATATTTTTTTCTATTGAGCATTAAATTAAAACTCTGATTGTTATTCCTCTTTATTAGTAGAAATGCCTAGAGTGCAGTTAGGACCGATTTTTACCAAGTTGAAAAATGCCATTGTTGATTTTTATGTTTAGGAGAAATAATTATAAATATATTTATGGGATTTTAAAGTGTCAGTCATAAAGGTATTTCATAATATTAATTGTGATGAAGAATCTTTTAGTGGTCAGCATTAATACATGTATCTTTTCCAGGCTTGACAAGTTAGTCTGTGGGGGGGGGGATTAAAAAGGAAAGATGTTATGGGTACATGTATAAAGAAATTATCTCCTCTTTTTTAGCTTTCCATATCTCAAAAAGAAAAATACAAACATTTACATGTTCATGTATTTATTAGGCATACTTACAGATATAAATGGATTTCTTCTTTTCACATATAACATTTTTGTTTATTAAAAAAATAAAAATACTACAAAAATGATGTTTTACTGTACCGTAAAAAATTTTATCTAGCCAAGAGCTGTTGACATATTTCACTATATTCACTAGGTTTGGAGATAGAGTATTAACTCATAAATATTGACCTTGCTTTAGTGTTATGTTTTGCAGAGTGTACATAAATATTTTTTAAAAAGGAAATGATGTGTATATTTTTCTCAAAATATCAGAAGTTTAAAACAGATTCATTTAAACCAAGCAACCTAGAATTATCTGTGATGATGCTATTTAAGATTCATTTTTCATACTGTATTTAGTCCTTGGAGCAGAATATAGCAGAAAGAGCTGAATAATGATAAAGTTCAAAAGTCAGAATGAAACTATCATTTGCTAATTTCTAACTGATAATATCAGTCCCTTTCCTGGAGAACACTGGTAAAATGTGTGTAACCATGAAGATTAACCCTGCTCTTTAAAGTACATTCTCAACTTTAGAAAAGCAGAATATATATTACATAATTTTAAGTATAATGTCATTAAGATCAGATATTAAGCAAACCTAAGATTAAACCAGATTTTTGCATTTACAGTTAAAATATAATTTTAGGAATATTATTATTCCCTTTAGCAAAATAAATATTTAGTTTTGCGGCTGAGTGCAACATTAATTATTTAAACACTACTTAAAATTAACTTTGATCTAACCTTGATCCTTTCATTGATTAAATAAGGCTTTTGAGCATGATAAAGTAGAATTCCAATAAGTAATTGACAATAAGATAATTTTTTGTGTGTGTGATAATGACTTGATGTATTTTTTCTTCAAGTATTTTTAAATTCTTAGTTTTTAAAATTTACATAAAGATCACAGAATTGTTAATTCAGAATGTAAAAGAAGAATGAACACGTGTGAAATAGTGGTATGAATGTTTAACTCACCACTACTCACCGTCAACTTCCAACAGATCTTTTGACATATTTCATAATATTTCATATTAACATTAAGTGCAGTAGTGGCAATAAAATGCAGTATAAGATTAGAATAATATAAATGAAATATCCAGTCTTCAAAAATGTTGCTTGTTTACATTGTTTAATTTTTAAGATGCTTGAAATTAATAATTGCTACATATTGTAGGTAGTCATAAAGATATTTTTAGATTAAAGTTTGGAGGAAGACTCATTGAAATATTTCTCATTTAGAACTAAACTGCTAGCAAGTAAAGCTAAATGTGCAAATATTTATTGGGTATATATAAATACAGCAGATATAAGTAAAGAGATAAATAGAAATATTTGATATAAATAAATAGAAAAGCTGCAGGTAGTAGTTCGTAAATAGTAGGGACTCAAGGTCTTTTTGCCAAAATTAATAAATCAGGTGAGATAGGATTAAATAGGAGTAGTAAATGCCTAGATATAAATACTAGAAGTGTTTCTGACAAAACATGTTCAGTAGATTTTTGCTTGGACAAGTGAGTTTCCCTAAGGACCATTTCTTAGGGCATAGGATCCTGAACAGAAAAGATAAATGTCTAGTTAAACTCATTTATTATCACAAGTTAACGTTAATGGCAGTCCAGCAATAACTTTATGGACTCGCTTTCTAAGTTCCAACCAAGGGACCACCACAATTGATTATTTAATAATTAACTATTGTTTGGTTACCAACATGTTTGAAATAACTTTTCCAGAGTAAGCTGCTATAAAGTGATTATTTTAAAATCCACTGAAAGTATTATGATAGACCATGTGCTTGAAAGCATAAAGGATTGCATTCTAGAAAACTTGTAAACCACGTGATTGTAATTCCTAATATATATTTTCATTTAAATATTATGTTCTTAGATAAAGCTTCAAAAGCAAAATATTCTATATTATAAATTAACAGTGCACAGTAGATTGTCCTTAATTTTATCTTTAAAAAAAAAAACCCCTAAGATATATATATTAAACATGTGGAAAGTCTCCCAACATTTTTTAAATGAAACCATGACTTCACTGTCTTTGTGCAAGAAGTCTGTCCCTTACCTCAGAATCATATGGTAAAGTGTAAATCACTTTTGGTCATACCCATCACTAATCTCCTAAGTACCACTAGTACCCAGGAAGAGAAAAGTGATGATGTACTGCATATCCTGAAAAGAGGCTTTTGAGTTTATGCCTTTCAGCCTCAGGATTCTTAACCATCTCTCTCCTGTCTCAGTTTAAGTGACTCCACATTGCCACAGAGATGCATTGTATGTCATTGGTTATATATATCCTATGGTGTCAAGGTCATTTATAATTGCACAGGTGATGCTAGTACTTTTGAATAATACAGAGACCTTATTAGGTAGTTTTGCCTCATGACAAGAATATCGTTCCATTTGCCAATATCCCTGGATATATTGTAGGACAAGTAGCATTGATAGAGGTCCAGGTTCTGCAGATGAGCTTTGAAGACGGGGAACACATGTTAACATTAACGTAAGTATTATCATTGGGTTAGGATGCTAAATAGTCTGACAAGTATGGTCTTATTTAAATTCTGATTATTTCTGGCTCATTACTTATAAAATGTTTCATGTACATCTCATTGGATTATATTTATTCTAAATCTTCTGACTGCAAATGAGCTTTCTCACATTACAAAATATTTAGAGGATAGTTCATATGTTTACCTCACTCCCTTTTCAACTCCTCATTCATATTGTAAAGTGACCCAATATCTAGGATATCTTGAGGTCATCTCTCATTCCAACTTCTTATTCCTTGGATCTCCTCCCAGATTCTCCTTATACTGATCTGTTTCCTCTTTGGGCTTTTATCTTCCCCATCTCATTGTGTTCCAACACAGAACTGCACTCAGATCTTCCATTTTCTAACTTCAAGGAAAGCCATAAAAACCCATTCTTCATTCATTAAACTTTCAAAAAGAATTATTTAGGAATCTATTATGTGTCAGGGACTCTTCTAAGTTATTCATTGAATAAAAAAACCCAAAGAACATCCCTCTTGGAGCTTACTTTGAGGTAATATATACAGTAACAGTAAGAATACTGTGTAATCAAATGTATAACAATTTGAGAAATGATATAAAAAATGTACAGAAGGTAGTAGCGCCTAGGTGGCTCAGTCAGTTGAGTGTCCGACTCTCGATTTCAGCTCAGGTCATGATCTCAGGGTCCCGGGATACAGCTCCATGCTCGGGGGGAGTCTGCCTGAGATTCTCTCTTTCTCTGTTCCTCTCCCCGCTCACATGTGCGCTCTCTCTCTCTCTCTCTATATATAAAATAAATCCTTTAAAAAATGTACAGGAGGTTAATGTATGTGCATCTGAGCAACAAATTTATTCTTTTGTGATTATAGATAAATTAACATCTAAATTTTATTTTTTAAATTCAAAAATACTCATTAACTCATATAATTTTCATGTATTACATTTTTTTATTATGTTCAGTTAGCCACTGTATAGTACATCATTAGTTTTTGATGTAGTGTTCAGTGATTCATTAGTTACGTAAAACACCCAGTTCTCATCACAGCACGTGCCCTCCTTAATATCATCACCCTGTTACCCCCAACACCCCCCACCCTCTCCTCTGAAACCTTCAGTTTTTTTCCCAGGGTCCATAGTCTCTCATGGTTCGTCTCCCTCTCTGATTTCTCCCCTTTTGGATTTCCCTCCCCTCCCCCATGGTCCTCCATGCTATTGCTTATGTTCCACATATGAATGAAACCATATGATGGTTGTCTTTCTCGGCTTGACTTACTTCACTTAGCATAATCCCCTCCAGTTCCATCTATATCGATGCAAATGGTGGGTATTCATCCTTTCTGATCACTGAGTAATATTCCATTGTATATATATATGCCACATCTTTATCCATTCATCTCTTGAAGGGCATCGTGGCTCCTTCCAGTTTGGCTATATGGACATTGCTGCTATGAACATTGGGGTGCATGTGCCCCTTCTTTTCACTACATCAATATCTTTAATGTAGGTAAATTAGTTTCCACCGAGGTGTCTTTAAGTAAGGAATTAGTACATCTAGGCAGATAATGTTTCAAGCTGAGGGAACTGGTAATGCAAAGACATGCCCGATATGTTTGAGAAACAACAGAAATGCCAGGGTGGCTGGAGTGAATTAACGAAAGGAGAACAATTGTGGGCAAAATGATGAGAGAGATTATTAGGAACTACATTATTTTGGTTCTTGCAGGTCACTGTAAAGAATCGTCTGGTTTTGGGGCGCCTGGGTGGTCGGTCATCAAGCGTCTGCCTTCGGCTCAGGTCATGGTCCCAGGGTCCTGGGATTGAGCTCCACATTGGGCTCCCTGCTCAGGGGAAGCCTGCTTCTTCCTCTCCCACACCCCCTGCTTGTGTTCCCTCTCTTGTTGTGTCTCTCTCTGTCAAATAAATAAAATCTTAAAAAAAAAAAAAAAGAATGGTCTGGTTTCAAGTAAAATGGATACAATTAGAGGTTTTGAGCATAGGGATACATTTGATTTTTTTAAAGTACATTGTGTTAAATCCCCAGAAAAGTTGAAATAATATGCAATATATCCCTGTACACCCTTCCCCTAGACTCATGAACTGCCTTTTTTCCCACAGTTGTTCAGTCTACAAACACACACACTCACACACACACTCATATGCATGCACACACAGTTCCACTTTGCCAAGTTATTAAAAGTTTACAAACCTCATGACACCACCCCCGAAACACTTCAGTTTCCATTTTCCAGAAATAAAGACCTCCTCCTACAAAGCCACATTACATTACCACACCTAAGACAATAAACAGCAATTTCAAATTTCCCACATTTTCAGATTTCTCCGATTTTCCTTAAAATGTTCTTTTTAGCTGTGTGGTGGTTCTTTCCCAAATAAACCAAGGCCCAGTCATTGTATTGGCTGAGCTGTCTCTTTATTTTCCCTCCATCTAGTTCTTCTGCCTCCCTCTCTTTTCGTGGCATTTAATTTCTGGAAGAATTCAGGTCAGTTGTCCCTCATTCTGGATCTGTGTGCTAGGCTCCTCATTTTTAGATTCAGGTCATAATATCATAATATACTTTGCTTCTTTCATATATTCATTGCTTGGCCAGTTTGACAGAGAAAGTTAAACTTACATCTACAAAGCGCACATGACATTTACTTGTTTAATCTCTATAAGGACAAACGTTGAATCAACAGTGTCATTTCTAAAAGTCATATTTAGTTTAAATGATAAATGAGACTCCTGGGAGACTATAGTCTTGAGTTCAATACCCTGTGAGTTTCCTTTGGAAAATTGTGTCTTATTTACCTACTTCATTTTTTCCCCATAGGGCAGGCAGTTGATTTCTAAATTTTGGAACATTCTAGTTAGATGTGTTATTGATGAAATCACTGTTCAGATCTGATGACAATTTAATATAGAACAAAACTGGATTGAGTGACCTTTGCTGCAATTGATGTTGGCCTTTCTTCTTGTTAAGTGACTGGACAATTTATCTAACTTATAAGAAATATTGTGATTGCTAAATGGACTGTCATAGATAAAGATATACACCATTCATCTTAAAAAGGTTCACCAGGCAATAGTAATAAGAGAAGGTCAAGGGGCATGGGACTTCATAAACCTTCTTTTAGAATTCATTGTCCTTCCACACATTAAGTAGTTTTTTTTTTTTGTTTTTTTTTTTTTTTACTTTTAACTCAGAGTCCAATATCACTGAATAGACACTTGGTGTGCACACCCAGTGGCTAGGATATGTTTTGCTAGACTATTAGCCAAATTTTTTTGATTTCCCTCTAGGATAAAAATAATCTTTGTTTATTCTTTGAGATGGGGGGAGCTCAGGCTCAGATAATAATTATTTTTTCAGATAATTATTCACTATGTTGCTCAGATTCTGGCCTGTTTCTAAGGAAAATTGAATGTATTTTCTTATAGTGCCACACATGTTCAGTATACATGCAGACAGTATAAGGGACAGACTTGTAGTCATAACCAGTTTGGGGATAAACTGGTAGACTATTGCTATGTCATTGTATGGAACTACTCAAGGGTACCAGTCTTCAGGAGAGTCAAAGCAAAGGAAATGTATAGTATTCTCACTTAGTGACAGAATGTATGACTAAAATACACAAAGAAAATGTAGTTCAAAAACAAAATTTAGGGTGGCAATAGCTGAAATTCTTTCTGTAGAAATGTTTATACAAACCATGTATATTTTAACTATTCATTCGCCTAAGTTACTCCCAAGTGGTACAACATTTGTTAGTTCTGACCTAGTATAATTTGCCATTATTCTTGGGCAGCTGGTCACCTCTAGGACTGACAAGAAGTTCTGTTCATACTGCTGTTGACTGGTTTGTCTCACACATGCTAAGGCTGGACAAGTCTTTTCTGGGTCTTTATACTTTTAAAGCATATTCATAATTCTCTAAGGAATTGTCCTAAGGTAAGAAAACACATTTAGATATGGATATCAAAAGTTCATATCTGGGCTAAAAAAAAATGTTGAAATAAGGATTTTATCTTTCTCCTTTATAGTGACCTTCTAGTGATTTAGTCCCTGAACTACTTTCTGTTAATGAATCTATATATTTTTATGTGTTATTTACCCATTTTCAAATACGGTTCTCACAAAACTGATTGTTGTTTTGGGTGGATTTTTTCCTATTATCCACTTTTGATAAAATGATTTACATATTCACATATTCCTGTACAGTATGTTTATACCATGCCTATGATCTCTCAGTCTTACCATTCAGAGTTGCCATAGAGCTACATGCGTTCAAACCATTTCTTCCTATATTAGGGTGTGACATATTAGACTTCTGAAATTCTTGTTCCATTTTTAAAATTTTTTCTAACTTTAGATTTTTTTATGAACTATATATAACTAGGGAAACTTACTTAAGTTTTCTGGAATTTAGCGGCTTCATTAGAAATACTGTATATGCCAGAAGGCTGGGAGTTGAATAAACTGACTTCTTGTCTTCTCTTCTAAGTACTATGATCTACTAATTTACTATGTTGGTTCACCCATATTTGCTCAAAATTGTATTGAAATCAAGATTTAGATTTTAAGGGGCGCCTGGGTTGCTCCGTTTGTTAAGTGTCTGCCTTTGGCTAAGATCATGATCTCAGGGTCCTGGGATGGAACCCCCACATCAGGCTCCTTGCTCAGCAGGGAGTCCGCTTCTCCCTCTCCCTATGCCCCTCCCCAGGCTCATGCTCTCTTTCTCTCACTCACTCTCTCAAATAAATAAATAAAATCTTAAAAAAGATTTAGATTTTAATACTGTTTCAGGATATTGAAATGAATCTCTTTTTGGTGTTTTCATGAGAAACTGCTTAAGATCAGTGCAATTTCATTCCTTTTCCTTTATTTTCTTATTTATCCATTTTTATAGCATAAGTTATTATAAATACCATTTAATTTCAAATGGTATTTAATAACAAAGACAACCATGTTGTCAAATACTGACCCTGTCAGTCCATAACTTTTTTCACTTAGGGTAAAACATTCAATTTTTGAGATTTAAGGTAGAATTGAATCTCATATTGTACTAAATTAAATATCTTAGAATAATAAATTAGTAATTAGGTGTTTGAAACGAGGATCTGCAGGATTTATCTATATTCTTTCCCTGATTTTCAATTGCAAGGAATAAAGAAAAAATAGAAAAGGGAAGAAAAACTTAATGTAATGAGTGACTGATCATACAGTTTAAGTTCTTTTAAGAGTTTTGTGAAATTTGGGGGCACCTGGGTGGCTCAGTTGGGTAAATGTCTGCCTTTGGCTCAGGTCACGATCCCAGGGATCTAGGATCGAGCCCCACATTGGGTTCCCTGTTCAGCAGGGAGCCTGCTTCTCCCTCTCCCGCCCCCCCTGCTTGTGCCTCTCTCTCTCTGTAAAATAAATAAACTCTTTAAAAAAAAAAAAGTTTTGCAAAATCTGATTTATCCCTACTTCATATTAATCTTAGTCTTATTGTAAATATTCCACAAAGCAAATTTTATGTTATTCTTCCCAGCTCACGTTTTTATAAAACGTATCATCTTTAAATTCTGATAAAATAAGCAATAACTTTGAGAATACAAGCTTCAAGAGAAGCTAAAGCAATTATTGAAACATCTTTTTCCTGGAAAGGCAGGAACAATATTTAATGACCAGCCATAAATATTGCTATAATCATTAAGGGAAATTATGTTCTAAGGATGAGTCAAGGTGGTAAAAACTAACTGACTTTTTATTGTTTAAACTAAATTCGAAGAGCTAACAAGCCTTATTAATCCATCTACTTGACTTTTTGAGTAGATTGTTTTCAGGTACTATGTTATATGTTAGATTTTATTTATATTAAAAATAGACAAATACATATACATATATAGATACCCATGTATATATGTATGTGTCCTAATACATATGTATCTTCATATGTGCATATTCATATGCACACGTACTTATGTATATACACATATGCAAATAACAATGCACTGTAAAAATATTTTTAATTCTGGGGCACCTGGGTGGCTCAGTCACTTAAGTGTCTGACTCTTGATCTCAGTTGTGAGTTCAAGCCCCATGTTGGGCTCCATGTTGTGTGTGGAGCCTACTTAAAAAAATAAAATTCCTATGAGCAAAAAGGAGGAAGCATAATGCTCAGTGTAGTTGCAGATAAGGGCAGCCATTAATTGTCCCAAGGAGTGATATTTTAGCTGAAATCTGAAAGTTGAATAGAGTTGGTCAGGTAGATGAGGATGGAGGTGGGAAAAGGCATCTGAGGTAGTAAAAGTAGCATGTGGGTGTATCTGGCTATGGGGTGACTTGGTTACCAATAGGGTAGGAATATTCAGTTGACCCCTGAATTATAATGGTCAAATGCATTGTATCTTTTTCAACTTTAAATGAAGATGTTTTAGACTTCTCTTCCCCATGAAAAAAGTATTAATTTTTATATTTTACTTAACCACTAATGAAATATGCTTCATTAATGAAAACTCTGGGCAACTTTTGTATTTAGAAATGGGTTTACTTTGTAAGAATTGAGTATAAAGGTCTTAAACACTGTGTGATGTGATTAAATTTTCCTCAGACTTTAAGAACAATTAAACCTTCAGGCTTTGCCCAAAGAATTTTTGTTTCTTTGACATATTTATAATTTTGCGTTAGACATGTTTATAGCTTATCATTTTAACAGTATGACAAGTTTGTATTAGAATTATAAATGAGAATGCTATAGTTGAGTAGTTTTTGTATTCCAAAATATGTAAAGTTAGTAGATAATTAGCTTTTAAGTTAAAAAGTGATTAGTATTATGTTAGAACAAATCTAAACCTCATAAATTATTACCAGTTAAAAGTAATTTTTATCATCTGGTTTTTAATTGGTTGTTTGTTATTATTAGCACAGGATTTGCTAAATCCTCTGGTACAACATGAAAGCTGTAATAAAATCTACTGTAAACCATCCATGAAGGGGACTTTTACAGATGTTGTGATTATGTGCGCCTAGAGGCTACATTGCTATAATTGGCCTCCTGTGAGGCTGGTGTTCTGCACTTGTTCCTAGAAGCTCAGCAAACAAGATTGTATTTCACAGTGTTTACATTTGTTGACTAATACTTTGAGTTAACAATCCACATAATGGTGAACAGTAATACAAGTTTGTGTCACTGTTGTTTGGATATGAAATGCAAAGTTTATCATTTCTTTTTTTGCACTTCATATTCAGCTCTGTTAATATTTTAAAAATGATTATCCCATAAATATTACTGGTTGTTATTTTCCAAATGTTTTATTTATCCCTGCCTCTGTTCAAATTATCTTTACCTATAATCCTCTAAATCTCCCCAAACCTCATTCTTTTTTTTTTTTTTTTGATCTTCCGGTGTGAAAGTTTTACATTTTACAACTATTTAGTAGTTATAATACTTTATCAGAAATATTAAATTAAGAAATTGTAAACTTAATAATTATCCTTTTCGTCCTTCCCCAAAGTATAAGTACCTTAGAATGCTTTAAATCCAAGCAACACTTCCTAATTTTTATGATACTGTTTATCACATTTAGTCTTTGCATTTTTTTATTTCCTATTTATTACCTATTTTTATTAGTTCTTTATAAAGTCAGTACTGGCTTAAGTCCACCCCCATACGTGTACTGTTTCTCAGATGTTTGGGTTCAATAACTTCTTTTTTTTAAAGATTTTATTTATTTATTTCAGAGAGAGAGAGAATGAGAGACAGAAAGCACGAGGGGGAAGGGGGTCAGAGGGAGAAGCAGACTCCCCGCCGAGCAGGGAGCCTGATGTGGGACTCGATCCCGGGACTCCAGGATCATGACCTGAGCTGAAGGCAGTCGCTTAACCAACTGAGCCACCCAGGCGCCCCTGGGTTCAATAACTTCTTTGTGAAGTACATTCTTCAGAAGTTTTATTAGTGAGAATGTGTAGTTGATGAATTGTCTTAATTTCTGGGTACCTGAAAATTTGTTTAGTTAACCATTATTATGAATGATGTTTTTCATAGTATACAATTCTAGATGGACAGATATTTTATCTCAGCCCTTTGAGAAAATTTAATAGGTTCCTTTGTTTTTGGTATTGTGCTTCTCAATGTGATTTTTTTAAAAGATTATATTTTCAAAGATTTGCTAGACTCCTTCAACCTGAGAACTGGCATCTTTTATCAAATCTGAAAAATTCTTAGTCATTATTTCTTCTGATACCACCTTCCCTCATTCTCAGATCACTGATTAGATATGTTAGAACTTATTATTTCTCCTTGTATATTCACTTGTCTCTTTGTCACAGTGTGAATGTTTTCTAAACATGAGTATTTCACTTCATTAATTCTCTCTTCTGCTATATCTAATTATCTGTTTAACATTCTCACTGAATTTCTCATTTTAAGCATATCTTTTATTAGGATTATTTTATTGGTTTCATTCTATATGGTCACTTTTATAGCCTCTTTTTCTTTCAGCAGCTTTTGCTACATGCTGTTACTCTTTTAAATAAACAAGTGTTCTTATATTGTCATTTCATTATCTGCTATCTTTGCACAGCTTAACTGTGATGTGTTAGTTTTATTAACTTTTGCTTATGGTTATTCCTTTCTTATTGAACTCCTGTTTCTTGGAACATTATTAGTGGGAATTCTTTGAAGCTTGGGTTTGAAGTGTTTCCTCCAAAAATGATTTGTGTTTTCTTCTGTCAGTTCCCTGAAATATTACCAGGGTGGGATCACTTAAAGCTAAATTTTCCCTTAAAGTACACTTTTGGTCAGAGGTCAGTAAATTAGAGCTTGCAGAACAAATTAAGCCTGCTGCCTGATTTGATGAATAAAGTTTTATTGGAACACAGCCATTGTTACTTTTTGTCCTTGAATGATTTTCCTACTATAATGGCAAAATTGAATGGCTCCAACAGAGATCATATGGTTCACAAAGTGAAATATTTACTCTCTCACTCTTTACAGGAAAACTTTATCAACTGCTGTTTTAGACCATACAGGTAGTATGAATCCCACTCCAACCCTTTAATGGAAGATTTGTGGTTATGAATTCTCATAAGATACTTTTTTCTTTATTCCTTTCCAAACAGAGACAGTGATGTGATAGAAAGCTATCTTCCAAAAAAAAAAAAAAAAAAAAGTGGGGGGAGAGAGAAAGAGAAAACCTCTCTTCACTCTCTGTCTTTAGTTTACCAAGTGATGGATTCACCTGGTGGGAGTCCTGACATCCTGTGTAGGTCTTTAATTTGTCTTCCCATTTTGCCTTGCTTTAGGATTTTGTTATGTATCCAGTACATCTTTAACCTTTAAAACCAAACCTGTACACTGTCAAAGATGAATGAAAAGATACTTCTGCCAAATATAAATTTCACATCTGCTTGTCTTATTACAATTATGTTTTCTCATTATTTCTACATCTGAGAACTAACCTTTTCTATCAGCTCAGCCATGCATTAAAAATATGCATGTTATTTTTTTCTAGAATTTTTACTTGTTCTAAACTAAGAGAATTTCTTTAGACATCAGTTCCATTGTAATACCAGATATGGAACTTGACCTATTTTAAGGATGATTTCAAGCCATACTTCTTCCTTCAAGCTAGTGTAGCTTTGGATTCAGATTGCTGGACACAGTTTATTTTTCACCATTTTCTCTGTATGTGACCTTGTGTTAGTGTTGTAGCCATAGTAAGTCTCTATTTCATCTCCATAAAATGAGAATACTAAATGTACCTTTTTCTTAGGGACTCTGTGACAAAAGAAATGAAACCTTATATAAATAAATAAATATATCTATCTATCTATCTATATATATATCATGTTAGCTGCTCACCCAGCAATAGTAAGTGGTTAGTCAAAATAATATATAGTTATTGTTGTTGTTATATTGTTGTTGTTATATTCTTCTACAAATAATTAAGCCTGTCCTTAAGTCATTTATATTCTAAGATCTAGCGGTTAGTAGTTAGCACTTTCCTAACCTCCAGATATAATAGAATGTGTTAAATATTCACATATTACACATACTTTATAAAAGTCCATCAAAGATATTTGCTCTAAGTCATAAGAAATGTTATGGGTGATAGACATTGGGGAGGGTATGTGCTACGGTGAGCGCTGTGAATTGTGCAAGACTGTTGAATCATAGATCTGTACTTCTGAAACAAATAATGCAACATATTTTAAGAAAAAAGAAAAAGAAGATAGCAGGAGAGGAAGAATGAAGGGGAGTAAGTCAGAGGGGGAGACGAACCATGAGGGATGATGGACTCTGAAAAACAAACTGAGGGTTCTAGAGGGGAAGAGGGTAGGGGGATGGGTTAGCCTGGTGATGGGTATTAAAGAGGGCACATTCTGCATGGAGCACTGGGTGTTATGAACAAACAATGAATCATGGAACACTACATCAAAAACAAATGATGTAATATATGGTGATTAACATAACAATAAAAAAATAAAAAAGAAATGTTATGATGGACATAGGGAATGTGAATATTAACATTCTGGAGAATCAAAAGACACAGCTTCTAATGTACCAATTAAAAAAAAAAAGTACCTCTAATCATGAGCTACTTATTTTGGGAGTTTTATATAGTAGTTATTTAGAGCAAAAGAAAAATAAAGGAAGTAAGAATTTAGATTTCTGTAAAGCCAATCTTTCTCTGGCCCCCGAGTTTATCATCAATAAAGAAATAAATATGGTTACTTAAAAATTTAATTAGATTCTCCTCATCAATTTTTAGCGGCTTCCCATCTCAGAATAAGATCCAGATTCCTTACTGTGATTGTCTAAACTATGTGTGATTTGACTAGTTCATGATTTGACCTGCATGATTTGATTCTCTGATCTCATCTTTCCATGTATTTCAGTCTCCAGTCACATCTGCCTCCTTGCTATTCCTTGGCAAGCCAGGGATGCATTCATCTCAAAATAGTTGCACCTCCTGTGTCCTTGTTTTTGTCATTTCATGTTACCCTATCAGGGAGGGCTTCACTGGCCACCCTACTTAAAATTGCATCTTCTCCTATTGCTTTCTACACTGTGACCCTGCTTTGTATTTTTTACTGTTTCCTATATCTGCTAATATATGCCTGTTCATTTGTTTATGTGTTCAGTGTCTTTCTTTCCCCACTAAAATAAAGTTCCATGAGATTAGGGGCATTAACTTGTTCATTATAATATACCAAGTGCCTGGGTAAGTTCTTGGCATATACAAGGGGCTCCATATTGTTTGAACGAAGGATTAATTCAAATCCAGACAAACACAGACTAAAACATAAAACATAAAAATTTGCTCTTCTCCTTTGCACCACACTTTAGTTCTCACTTCTTGTTCTGTGTTTTCTTTATGTTTAAAGCCTTTCCTCTCCTTTTAATCTGATGGTTACTAGTTATATGATTTCAACTATATTCTTGTTTCACAAACATTATTTTAAATTTCCATTGACTACCATCCAACAGCTTAACCTAATAGCATCCTTCCTCCTACTCCACATCATGGTTTTTTTCCTGAACTCATGAACAAGATCCAGATATTCAGTGTGTATTAAATCTAAACTTCAGAAATGGGCAATCCGTAATCTCTAGGTTCTAATATCAAAGTTATAGAATCTGGGCGTCCAAGACAGGAATGGAGGTTGGCAAGTAAGAAACTAGAGGAACTCTGCTGTTAGTTTGAGGGACAGGTACATAAAAAGTTGTGTTTACATTGCTTTTTCTACAGACTTTTCCTCAGAATATGATATATGCTACAGAAACACAGGAATTTTTGACTCTGTATCACATATACTTAAAACATTATCTACTGCATATAAGGAGATGGATACTTATTTTTCAAAAGTATAAGTTGATGTATTTTGAAGATAAATCTGATACCATGTGATAGGATAGGATGCGATAAAGTGAGAAAGATAGATGTCAGTGATCGAAAGGATGGAGTTTTTATTTATAAGAGAAAGAAGGATTTATGGGTGAAATAAAGGGTCATGTTAAATTGGGGTTGTGTATGAGATACCAAAGTGGAAATGCTGACTAGACAGTGGATACATGATTCAGGAATTAAGGAAATAGATTGGGGATGGAGATACAAATTTGGAAGTCATCCAGGTATGGCTCGCTAATGGCTGTACTGGGCAGTAAAGGATTCTCTGAAGGGCACTTGCAAGGGATAAAATATGCTTTCAATGATTATTTTGGTAATGGTGCAAAGAAAGAGAAATGAAGAAGAAACTACTTGAAATGGGAAATTAATAGTTTATGCAAAATAAATGTACAGGGTAAAGAGATCCTGACAAAAATAGGGGCAAGAGGAAAAGAAAGGCAGAGATGATTTTATGAACAATTAAGAAGGTGGGATCTTTTGGTTTTAGTAACATTCTACATAGAGGAGAGAAGGGAAGGAATCAAGGGAGCCTGAATGAATCACCTGGTATACTGACTATATAAATAAAGAAACCAGAATATGACAGATGTAATGATAAAGTTGCCTTGAGATAGGTTGAGTAAAGTATCCTTTACCATCAGTAAGTAGATTTTTAGCTGAAATGTGAAAATATAAGTGTATGTGCAAAACTTTATTTTGAGCATGGCATCTATTCAGGACTACTTTCAAAATGTATCTCACATTTTTTTTTTTAGTTCTGTAAAAGTTGTTATAAATACACAATTGCAGAGTGACCCTTTCCTGTTTTATTTTAAGTTATTTAACTGAGGATGCCTATGTAGGTTTTCAAGGAGTATTTCTTTGAAAGTTATATTAAAAAGTTTGTCTAACTTGTTGTTATAACAGCCGTGCTACAGAACGCATATGCCTTTAGTACATGCATTGTTAACTCAGAAATATTAAATCTGCTGATCAAACCTCAAAGTGAGTAACACAGCTAGTTTCCTAAATTTAATGTTCTCTTTTCATTTTGCTATTAGATAATATTCTTTCAACTGTGTTATTGAAGCTGGTAGACAAATAAGCAAAAAGATTTTCTCTTAAATGATTTTCACATAACTATTTTGGTGGTCATGGAAGTCTATTGCTCAGATCTCTGAGAGAACTTGCTGCAGGAAGCATCCTTCACTGTCAGCCTCACCTCTCCATCAACTGCAATGTCAACACCAAGACCACTTCTCTTGGGATTTACCCAGCCAGTGACTGTGCACAGCAGGGATACTGGAGCCAAGATATTCTGCTCCACATGGGATTCTTCTAATTGGTATTTTGGACCAATTTCTGTCAGCTTAACTGAGTCTTCCTTAGAATTGTACCATGGTCTAAGGCTTTTCCTACTTAATCCTTTCTTCCCCATCTCTGTCATAGGTGAGAGAACTGCATCAGAGTCTGAAAGGCCCTCCATGACTGCTGTCCCTTCCCTGTTAGCGTTAATAAGCATTTTTCTCCATAAATATCTTGCATGTTGATCCCATCTTAGTATCTGCCTAATGGAGGACCCCTGCTGACACACCTATATTAGGGAGTTCTTGGATTTAGGATTTTTGCCTATGACCACAGAATTTTCATATTTATGCTTTTAGTTGGAACTATAACTCAGTGTGGATGCTTGCTAGCTTTAGAAATAACTTTATTCAGGATTTGTATGAATCATCCACCTATTATATATTTACCTAAACCAGAGTTTCTTAACCTTGACACTAGCAGTATTTTTGACTGGATAATTCTTTGGGCAGGCTCTGTTTTGCATTGTATGAAGCTCAGCAGCATCTCTGGCCCCTCTACCCACTGCACACCAGAAGCACAGTTCCCCAGTCTGCAACATTGTCGGCTGTCTCCACATAATGCCAAATGGCCTTTCATAGGCAAATCATTCCCAGTTATAGAAATACAGTATCTGGTAGAATCAATCATGCTCTAGGAAATACAAGCAGCTATGACTATAGTGGCTGAAGCTAGAAAGGTTTTAGGAGATAGCATCAAGACAAATTTTGAAAAATTAACCGGGATTTGCTTACTTTTCAGGCAGCGTTAATTGCATGACTTAAAATATAGAAGCAGAAATAAAGATACATTTTAAAAAGGCTTTTCTAAGAAGACCATCTTGACAGAATCAGAAGAAAGATCCATACTGGTAGTGGTACAGTAGTAAATATGTAACTTCTCCAATAGTAATATTCTTTAAGTCTTAAAGCTTTGTGTTTCCTCTACTTCATTCCCTTTTTTCTGTCAGTTGCTAACTGAATCCTCTGTGCGGCTCCATCGTTGGCAATTAAGTGTGTCTTTTCTCCATTGTAGTGCAGATGACTAAACCCATGATCTTTATACCACTGTAACATTCCCTTACCTGGAGTCCCTACTCCCAGTTCCTCCCTACATTTTATAAATTCATTCTCCTTACTGATACTTTCTATTTTGTGAGACAGCATTCTCATAATTTCCTGTAGTCCTTTAGACATGGTCTCCTTTTTTTCTTTAAACATATTTATAATAACTGATTTAAAATCTTTGTCCAGGAAATCTTTAAAAATCTTAAAATCCAGCTCTTTGTCCAGGGCCTCTTCGAGGATAGTTTCTACTGATTGCTCTTTTCTCTATATAAGCCAAATTTTACAGTTTCTTTATGACTTCTAATTATTTTTTTTTCAAAACTGAAAATTCAATAAAATGTGGCAAGTCTGGAAATTATAGTCTTCCCTCTCCACAGAGTTGCTGTTTGTTGCTATTATTACTGTTGTTCATGTTGCTGTGTTTGTTTAGTGATATTCATGAACTAATTCCGTAAATTCTGGATCTGATTCTCTTAAAATCTGTAGTGATACCCCTTCTTTATTCTTGATATTGGTAATTTGTGTTCCCTCTCTCTTTCTCTCATCAGTTTTACTAGGAGTTTATAAGCATATTCATCTTTCCAAGGAGAGATTTTCTTGAGTTTTTTACAAATGTAGTCTCATGCCTCCGAGCAGTCTGGAAGGCAGTGCAGCTCCAAGATGAGCCCCTCCTTAATCTGGACACTAGGCCCAGATTGACAGTGGTGACAGGGGCAGCCAGAGCATAAACGGCGATGGCAGCATGTCGAAGCCTTAGCAGAGAGAAAGAACTCCATATGCTGGCAGTGTTGAGACTCCTATGGAGCCTGTCCTTTATTCAGTTCCATACCTACATCTGTAAATATGAACTCTCTGTCCTGAGGGCTGGAACAGGTGGTCAGGCAGTAAACTTTGTCAATAAGCTATTAAAAATAATAGTGTATAAGTGGACATTGCAATAAAGTATATCAGGGAGTTAACAGAATTCTTACAAAAGTTTAGAATTTCTAATTCTGAAACTACTGTATCATTGCAAAACTAATTCAGGTTTAAAAATACAAATTAGATTTAAAGACCATCACATTCAGTGGAAAAGAACACAGTTTTCATATGGCCTTCACATGAACTGGTTGAAGAGAAAGACAACTTTTAAAATATTTTTTTCTATAATTGACAATCCAGTAATAGATTACATGAATAGGCATTTTGAGTCATGTACAAATAATAAGCCCACACCTAGTTTCTTGCACAACTACAAGTTATAGGAAATGTCAGAGGAAATAAAACAAATGCTATTATATAAATTTACAATTAACATTGATTTAAAACTTATACTACACTGATTTTTATGGAGTTAAACTTTCTAGAAATTTTTTGCATGTTGAATCACCAATTCTAGTTGTTTTAAAATTTATATTTCCAAATAATCAGAGTTTATCCTAATGTTGCATCTTATAAAATACTCTTAACTCCAATACCAGTTGCATCAGAAGAAAGATCTTTCTGAGAATTAAAAATTATCAAAAGTTACTTGTGATTTTACGTTGTCCAAGAGCAACTGACATTGTTTTCATTTTTATTAATGAATAATGAAGTCTAAAAGTACAAATTGTGATGATCAAATGAGTTTGCAGAAATATGAGCAGAAAAATCTTATGATCAATAAAGATATCACATTAATAAAATATATAAAATTGTGACATAATATTTTTGTAATTTATAAGCTCATGTTATTCAATCATCATGATTGCCCCAGTTATATTTTATAAATAATAAAATATTTTTAGAACAGAAAGCTTTATATTTTAAAACCTTTAACAGCATTTAAAGACTTCTTCAGAGCAGTTTTAGGTTCGTAGCAAAACTGAAATGAAAGTATAGAGATTTCCCATATATCCCTGCCCCCACACATGCATAGCCTTCCCCATTATCAACATTACTCACCAAAATGGTGTATCTGTTAATGAGAATGAACCTACGTTCACACATTATAGTCCCCCAAAGTCCATAAATTTACTTTAGGGTTTACACTTGATGTACATTCTTTGGGTTCGTTCTCTATAATTAAGAGTGTTGCTTGGTTTACGTCTATCTCTTTTTTTCCCCCTTTGCTCATTTGTTTTATTTCTTCAGTTCCATGTACAAATGAAATCATATGGTACTGGTCTTTCTCTGACTGACATTTCATTTACCTTAATACTCTCTACCTCCATCCATGTTCTTGCAAATAGCAATTTCATTCTTTTTCATGGCTAATATTGCATATGTGTATATGTGTGTGTGGTGTATATGTGTGTGTGTGTGTATGTGTGTGGTATACATATATATGTGTGTATATATATATATACACACACCACATCTCCTTCATCCATTAATCTATTGGTGGACACTTGGGTTGTTTCCATAATTTGGCTATCTTAGATAATGCTGCTGTAAACATAGGTGTGCATGTCTCCCTTTGAATTAGGATTGTTGTATTCTTTTGGTAAGTACCGAGTAGTGTAATTGCTGGATCTAAAGGTAGTTCTATTTTTAACTTTTTGAGGAACTTCCACACTGTTTTCCAGAGTGGCTGCCCCAGTTTGCATTTCCACCAGCAGGGCAAGAGGGTTCCCCTTTCTCTGCATCCTCACCAGCACCCGTTGTTTCTTGTGTTGTTGATTTTAACCATTCTGATGAATGATATTGAGCATTTTTCTTCTGTTGGCATCTGTATGTCTTCTCTGGAGAAATGTCTGTTCATGTCTTCTGCCCATTGTTTAATTGGATTCTTTTGGGTGTCGAGTTTTATAAGTTTTTAATATATTTTGGATACTAACCCTTTATAAGATATGTCATTTGCAAATATCCTTTCCGGTTCAGTAGGTTGTCTTTTAGTTTTGTTGGTTGTTTCCTTAATTGTGCCGAAGCTTTTTATTTTGATGTAGTTCCAGTAGTTTATTTTTGCTTTTGTTTCCCTTGCCTCAGGAGACATCTAAAAAGAAGTTGCTATGGCCAAAGTCAAAGATGTTACTGCCTGTAAATCATCTTCTAGGATTTTTAGGGTTTTAGGTCTCACATTTAGGTCTTTAATCCATTTTGAATTTATTTTTGTGTATGGTGTAAGAAAGTGGTCCAGTTTCATTCTTTTGCATGTTACTGTCCAGTTTTCCATACCATTTGCTGAAGAGACTCTTTTACCAATTGGATATTCTTTCCTGCTTTGTCAAAGATTAATTGATCATATATTTGTGGGTTCAGTTCTGGGTTTTCTATGTTTTATTGATCTATGTATATATTTTTGTGCCAGTATCTTACTATATTGATGACTACAGCTTTTTAATATAGCTTGAAATCTGGAATTGTGATGCCTCCAGCTTTGCTTTGCTTTTCCAAGGTTGTTTTGGCTATTTGGGGGTCTTTTGTGGTTCCATACAAATTTTAGGATTGTTTTATCTCTGTGAAAAACGCTGTTGGTATTTTGACAGACAATGCAATAAATGTGCATATTGCTTTGGGTAGTATAGACATTTTCACAATATTCTTCCAACCCATGAGCATGAAGTGTCTTTCCATTCCTTTGTGTCCTTTTGGATTTCTTTCATCAGTGTTTTAAAGTTTTCAGAATACAGGTCTTTCACCTCTTTGGTTAGGTTTATTCCTAGGTATCTTATTTCTTTCAGTACAATTGTAAAAAGGATTGATTCCTTAATTTCTCCTTCTGCTGCTTCATTATTGGTGTATAGAAATGCAACCAATTTCTATACATTGATTTTATATCCTGCAGCTCCACTGAATAGCACATTTTTGTAGAGTCTTTCAGGTTTTCTATAGAGAGTATCATGTCATCTGCAAATAGTGAAAGTTTGACTTATTCCTTGACAGTTTAGTTACGTTTTATTTCTTTTTGTTGTCTGATTGTTGTGGCTACGACTTTCAATCCTATGTTAAATAACAGTGGTGAGAGTGGATATCATCGTCTTATTCCTGACCAAAGAAGGAAAGCTCTAATTTTTTCTTTATTGAGGATGGTATTAGCTGTAGGTTTTCCATAAATGGCCTTTATTATATTGAGGTATGTTCCCTCTAAACCTACTTTGTTGAGTGTTTTTGTCATGAATGGATGTTGTACTTTGTCAAATGCTTTTTCTGCAACTATTGAAATGGTCATATGGCTTTTATCCTTTCTTTTTTTAATGTGGTGTATCATGTTGATTGATTCGTGAATATTGAACCACCTTTGCAACCAACTAATAAATCCCACTTGATCATAGTGAATTACTTTTTAATGTATTGTTGGACTCAATTTGCTAGTATTTTATTGAGAATTTTTGCATCCATGTTCATCAGGGATATTGGCCTGTAATTCTCTTTTCTTGTGAAGTCTTTATCTGGTTTTGGTATCAGGGTATTGCTGGCCTCATAAAATGAATTTGGAAGCTTTCCTTCCTTTTCTATTTTTTGGAGTAGTTTGAGAAGAATAGGCATTAACTCTTCTGTAAATGTTTGGTAGGGTTTTCCTGTGAAGCCAGCTGGTTCTGGACTTTTGTTTGTTGGGATTTTTTTGATTACTAATTCAGTTCATTGCTGGTAATTGTTCTGTTCAAGTTTTCTATTTCTTACTGTTTCAGTTTTGATAGTTTATATGTTTCTAGGAATTTATCCATTTCTTCCTGGTTGTCCAATTTGTTGGTATATAGTTTTTCATACTATTAAATGTTTTCATGAACAAATTACTGTCTTAATCAGGGGACAGCTTCATCTCCAGTCACCCACTAGTAATATTCATGAACAACTTGAACAGTCACCTCCATTATCTGAAACAACCTTCATCTCATTCTCCTCCTACCCAAGCTTTTCCTAAAGAGAAACCTGATCTTCACTATTGAAATTAGTCAGTTCACCAAGTCCTTTCAATTTTGTCTTCTAAACAACTTGGCAAATAACTCACCTTCCTCCATTCCCACTGCTATATCAGGTCCTCCTACTTTCTGTACTGCAGTTACATTCTACCTGGCCTCTCTGTCTTGACACTGTGCCAGACTATTTTTAAAAATACAAATTATATTATATAAAACTCCCCTGGGTGCCTGGGTGTCTCAGTTAAGCATCTGTCTTTGCCTCAGGTCATGATCTTGGGATCCTGGGATCGATCCCTGCATTGGGCTCCCTGCTCAGCAGGATCTGCTTCTCCCTCTCCCTCTGCCTCCTATCCCCTGCTTATGCTCATGCTCTCTCTCTCTCTCTCTCTCTCAAATAAATAAATAAATAAATAAATAAAATAAAATAAAATAAAATAAAATAAAACTTAACCCCCCAAACAAACAAACAAAACCTCCGTGCTTAGAATTTCTTCGTCTTTAGGCTAAAGTATAAATTCCTTCACCTAGCATAAGTCCATTCATGATTTAGCCACTGTTCATTTCTTCAGCCCTCTTATCTGCAACTGCCACACACAATCTGTCATCTAAGAACTATTTGTATTTCCCTGAAAGTGGCCTGTTCTGCAACTATCACTGTGGTTTCGTATATGCTTTTCTATACTTTTCTCTGCCAACAATCTCTACTTGTCCATTATTCTGCTGGTTAATGCCCCCCTTAAGGCTCCAACTATATGTCACTTTCTCCAAGATGTGTTCCATAGCCTGACAGAGGAATTAAACTCTGCTGCCTTTGGCCACACGAGCTCCCCTTTTCTGTTTTTATAGCAGTACATATTCACTGTAGGATTATTGTTCATTTACTGTATCTATCTGCCTATACTAGGTGATCATTTCCTTACAAGTAGAGATTGTTTTTTCTGTATGCATCTCCAGGATAGCTTGACATCTGTTAGACTTAAAACTTACAGAATGAAAGAATACATGAGTAAATGTAATAAGCCAAATTGACATAATTAATTTAGATTCTAATAATAAGTATATTTGTGTCATTTAACAATTTGACTGAATTTCTCTATGTTTCAGTATTCCTAAATTCTCTTTATTTTTAACTTAAACTTATTTAGGGAGATAGAGAGAGGTTTAGAATCATAAGTGAACTCATCTAGACTTAGAAGCAGGCCAAGTGCACATCTTTGTATTCATCCCTAGGTTTACCTCATACGGTATCTTTAAAGGAAGAACAATTAATGAAAATGATTGTAAGAATTGCTCAAGGTATAGACACTATAAAATGTTTAATAAGTATAATACGATTTTCTCATTGGAAGTATCATTTTAGATTCTTTTAGGTACAATCTCTGTCATTAGAATATGAAAAATAGTCATTTCAGAAGGAGAAAATGCATTTCCTTTCTCATATAGAAAGCTAGTAGAGACCAATAATTGGTAATACCATCAGAAAATTTTCACTTCAAATTACTTTGTAATTAGATACATTCATATGTTAGTGAATGATATTCACCTCTGGAAAGCAGACACTACTGATATGAGGCAGTGGTGATAATATTATCATATTTTAAATATAAGGGCCGGGGAGAAAGGACAAATATTCTTTATGACTTACTAGATTGGCACTCCCCTCTTTGAGAAGGTAGAGTTTAACCTGGAGATGGTGGGGTGAATTTATTTATTTTTTATTTTTTTAAGATTTATTTATTTGACAGAGAGAGTACAACCAGGGGGAGCAACAGAAGGAGAGGGAGAAGCAGCCCCTCCCCCTCCCCTGAGCAGGGAGCCTGACGCGGGGCTTAATCCCAGGATCTTGGGATCATGACCTGAGCCGAAAGCAGACACTTAACCAACTGAGCCACCCAGGCACCCCTGTGGGGTGAATTTAATGACTCATTTCCAAATAATGGAGTAACGATAAGGAAAAATAGTCACTGTGCAGTGGAGAAGCCTGGCAAACATCAACCTAACCAAATGATCAAATTTGACATTCCTGGTGACGTCATGTTGAAATAATCTACTCCTTACATTTTGGGATGAGAAGGCACTCCATCCCAAAAAACGCATAGTCTAGAGTATCCTAAG
Organism: Eumetopias jubatus; assembly: GCF_037043125.1. Classification (NCBI taxonomy): domain Eukaryota; kingdom Metazoa; phylum Chordata; class Mammalia; order Carnivora; family Otariidae; genus Eumetopias; species Eumetopias jubatus. The sequence goes on along the minus strand of NW_028274820.1, from coordinate 46,230,918 downwards.
GAGATATGACGTCTAAATGCAATGAAGGAATCCTAGATTGGATCTTGAAACAGTAAAAAGGTATTAGTGAAAAACTGGTAAAATCCAAGTGAAGCCTGCAATTCAGTTAATAAGAATATACTGATGTTGGTTTCTTAGTTTTAACAAATGTGCTATTATAATATAAAGATATTAGGGAAAATTGTGTAAAGGTTATATCAGAGCTCTCAATACAATCTTTGCAACTTTTCTAAAATTCTGTAATTAATCCAAAATAAATATTTATATACAAAATAGAAGAACAAATGCAATAATTGAATATACCAAGTGAATTCACTTTTCAGTTTATTAAAAGGTGAAGTAAAAAAAAGGTCAAGTAGATATGGTATCATAAAAATTGATACAAATACCTATTAGCTACTTATTTTAATGAAAACAAGCATGTAACCATCCCTGAGACAATCTTTGGGTGTTAGAGAAGACTTACTTTATAAATTTGTTGCCACATGTTTTGGTACATGAGTCAGTATGAATGGAGGGCTTAATTTTAATGTAACAGGTCAGTTATATTAAGGACAAAAAAACCCTCCTCCCTTTCTAGACTATTACTAACAGGACATTTATTGTATTAAAAACATTTACTTTCAGTTCCCAACATAGCATGTGAAAAATTAGGAGATGTTAAATTTCTGTGAAATCTGTGTGAATTAATTTTGGTTTGTTAAAAATCAAGGCATCTCTAGAAGGAAATAGCCTAAGAACCTCCGAGTGATTTATTAACATCAGACTGTGTCAGTCTCATCTGTATTAAATGTCTGATGACTGGCTTACATTTCAGGTCGTTGCAGGGGGAAGAATGTGGTAGGTGCCATCAAAAGTTAGCAATATGCTCAAAGTTTATTTACTTAAGAAATATTCTGTCATTTGTTCTTTTTATCTAAAACTTGAATTTTTTAAAGTTTTTTTATTAGTTTCAGAGGTAGAATTTCGTGATTCATCAGTTGCATATAACACCCAGTGCTCATTACATCAAGTGCCCTCCTTAATGCCAATTACCCAATTATCCCTTCCCCCATCTCCCCTCCAGCAACCCTCAATTTGTTTCCTAGAGTTCAGTGTTTATGATTTGCCTCCCTCTTAATTTTTGTCTTATTTTATTTTTCCTTCCCTTCCCTTACGTTCATCTCTTTTGTTTCTTAAATTTCACATATGAGTGAAATCATATGATACTTGTCTTTCACTGACTGACTTATTTTGTTTGGCATAATACCCTCTAGTTCTAGCCATGTCATTGCAAATGGCAAGATTTCATTCTTTTTGATGGATGAGTAATATTCCATTGTGTGTGTATGTGTATATACGTATATATGCCACATCTTCTTTATCCATTCATCTGTCGTAGGACATCTGAGCTCTTTCCATAGTTTGGTTGTTGTAGACGTTGCTGTTATAAACATTGTGAGCATGTGTCCCTTCGAATCACTATGTTTGTATCCTTTGAATAAATACCTAGTAGTGCAACTGCTGGAGTCATAGAGTAGCTCTATTTTAAACTGTTTGAGGAACCTCTCTGTACTGTTTTTCAGAGTGGCTGCACCAATTTGCATTCCCACCAACAGTGTAAGAAGGTTCCCCTTTCTCTGCATCCTTGCCAATATCTGTTGTTTCCTGACTTGTTAATTTTAGCCATTCTGACTGGTATGAGGTCGTATCCCATTGTGATTTTCAATTGTTTTTCCCTGATGCCGAGTGATGTTGAACATTTTTTCATGTGTCCGTTGGCCATTTGTATGTCTTCTTTGGAGAAATATCTATTCATGTCTTCTGCCCATTTCTTGACTGAATATTTTGGGTTTTTTTAGGTGTTGAGTTTGATAAGTTCTTTATAGATTTTGGATACTAGTCCTTTATCTGTTAAGACATTTGCAACTATCTTCTCCCATTCCATAGGTTGCCTTTTAGTTTTGTTGACTGTTTCCTTTGCTGTGAAAAAGGTTTTTATCTTGATGAAGTCCCAGTAGTTCATTTTTGCTTTTGCTTCTCTTGCCTTTGGAGACGTGTCTAACAAGAAGTTGCTGCAGCCAAGGTCAAAGAGGTGGATTCTTGTCTCACATTTAGGTCTTTCATCCATTTTGAGTTTATTTTTGTGTATGGTGTAAAGAAGTGGTCCAGTTTCCTTCTTCTGCATGTGCTGTCTAATTTCCCCTACACCATTTGTTGAAGAGACTATCTTTTTTCCATTGATGTTCTTTCCTGCTTTGTCAAAGATAGTTGACCCTAGAGTTGAGGTTCCATTTCTGGGTTCTCCATTCTGTTCCATTGATCTGTGTATCTGTTTTTTTAAAGTTTTATTTAAATTCCAGTTAGTTAACATACAGTGTAATATTAATTTCAGGTGTACAGTTTTGTGTTTCAACGCTTTCATACAACACCCCAGTGCTCATCAGAAGGGCATTCCTTAATCCCCATCACCTATTTAACCCATCCTCCCCCACCACCCCTCTGGTAACCACCAGTTTGTTCTCTATAGTTAAGAGCGTGTTTCTTGGTAAAACTTGAATTTTTTAAAAATAAGACCCTTGTACTTCTTTATGGGCAGCTTGAATATCACATATGGTAAAGATACTGGTTGGTGATCATAGCATAGGATTGAACAGACAGATCTCTATCTATTAATAAAAATCTGAGTGTTTTACAGGAGATAATTGAGTTTTCACATCACCTTGTCCTTAGTCTTCATGTGACCTTGTAGTTTGTCTTGAGTGAAATGGCAGTTTCCAGGACAAACTATAGCATCAAAAAAAAAAAAAAAAAAAAGCCCACATTATATACTAAAAGGAATATATTAAAATGTAGTAACTGAAAATAAATTCTGAAACCAGCATGGGTAATATTAGATTACAAAAGGGAGGGCAATGTTTATTTTTAATTATTGATAGTCTCAAGGAAGCATTGCTCTCCTTTGAACCATCCCCAAATTGAGGAGATACTTAGAAGATAAATTTGATCTCTCAGACCTAGATGACTATTCCCAGTGGATGATAAATTTATTTCCAGTTGCTATAAATTTCAGGTTTAAGAGATAGAGAAACAGGGGCACTTGGGCGGCTCAGTCGTTGAGAGTCTGTCTTCGGCTCAGGTCATGATCCCAGGGTCCTGGGTTCGAGCCCCGCATCGGGCTCCCTGCTCAGAACGAAGCCTGCTTCTCCCTCTCCCATTCCCCCTGCTTGTGTTCCCTCTCTTGTTGTGTCTCTCTCTGTCAAATAAATAAATAAAAATCTTAAAAAAAGAGAGAGATAGAGAAACACAGTACCAGTAAAAGTAGGTCTGGTGTTACATTCTGAACACCTCAACTATTTATTATTGAGCTGCCTTGTAAAGATAATGAAAGTCAATAAAGCATTGCTAAGTATCTCACCTATTAGAGCTATAAAATACTTGTATGCTTTCATAAATGTTAATGAAAGAGAATAGGTAAACAAATGCCACTGACTATAAATTAGAATTTGGAAAGGCAATAATACGTAACACAGTGTTTTAAATCATAAAATTTCTTGGCCTTTATCCTTTGAACGAACCTTGACATAGTAGCTGATTTCTTCAGTAGGGGAGAGGAGTCAAGACTTCTGACTGCAGAAGAACACTTCTAACCTTAATGGTAATATTATTGAAGAATTATATTAGGAAGTAGCACTTTGTATTGTAAGCTGAAATGAACAAACTCGTGATATAAAAGACAGCCATTAATTAAGTATGAATTACTGTTTTAAAGCACTGGCTGTGGAAGGAGAAATGCCACCTTTGAATGAATGGCTTCCTCTGTCTGATCTGACCTCCTCCCACTTAGATGTGATGGAGATAAATCATGAAGTGCAGTAACAGCAGGGATCCTTATTAATAGCAACATCCAAGTCTTCTGGCAATCACTGCAAGTGCACGTGACATGCACAAAGGTTTTCCTTTTCACCTGAAAGGATGTGAGTTTTCTCTGAGAATAAAAAAGACACCAGAGATAACAAATGCTAGCGTGGATGTGGGAAAGAGGGAATTCTTCTACACCGTTGGTAAGATAATAAATTGGTACAGTCACTATGGAAAATAGTATGAAGGATCCTCAAAAAAATTAAAAATAGAACTACTGTTTCATCCGGCAATTCCACTTCTGGGTATTTATCCACAGGTAACAGAAAAACTAACTTGAAAATGTATCTGTACTCCCGTGTTCATAGCAGCAACATTTACCATAGCAGAGACATGGAAACAACCTAAGTGTTTACCGACAGATGAAAGGATGAAGCACACACACAATGAAATATTGAGTCATTAAAGAAAAAAAAAAAAAAACAAGGAAATCCTAACATGCCTCGAAGGCATTATGCTAAGTGAAATAAGACATAGAAAGACAAATACTGTATTATCTTACTTATAAGTGGAATCTAAAAACAAAAACAAAACAAAAACCCAAACTCAGGGAAAAAAGGTCAGACTTGTGGTTACCAGAAACAGGGGTAGGAGGGGAATTGGAGGAAGGTGGTCAAAAGGTACAAACTTCCAGTTATAAGGTAAACAAATACTAGAGATGATAGTATACAACATGATGACTATAACACTGCTGTATGATAATATAGGAAAGATGTTAAAAGAGAGAATCATAAGAATCCTCATCACATGGAGTAAAATACTTTTCCTTCTGTTTTTTTTTTTAATTGTGTCTATATGAGAAGATGGATATTAGCCGGGTCTATTATAAAAATTTCCCAGTATATGTAAATCAAGCCATCATGCTGTATATCTTAAATGATATATATCAATTATTTCTCAGTAAAACTGTAAAAAATGTTAAAAAATGAATATAGAATTTCTAGGTGATGCATCTGAGACCTTCATCTATTGGATAATGAGTTCTTAGAGTGTACGCTGTCAACATATCAAGCTTTATATAATGATTTGGTTTGAGAATTTTGTTAATAGGTATGTATATATTTTTGAAACAAGTCATTATTAAATTCAAATTGAGGCAGTAGGCAAGGAATCTGATTTTTGCTAATTTAATCATATAGAAGAGGAATCAAATTTTTAAATAATGACTAAAAAACAAAGGAATTTCATTATTTTTTCTCTCCCCATCCTGCTTGGCACAAAGAATTTTGAATCTGATCATATTTCTTTTTAATTATATATATTTTTAACTGTCTTTAATTTCTCTTGTTCTTATGCTGCCTCTGATTTTGGGAACTTCCAGCAAGAAGCATGTTCAATTTTGATTTTACAACTTTTTGGTACTCTTAAAGTTAAAAGCTAAAGATTTATTTTGAAGAAATAGAAGGAATATAAATTTAGGCGGTCTGTGTTGAAGTCCTACATTAAAGCCTTGTTTGACCTTGGACATGTCATTTATCCTTAAGAATTAGCACCTAAATCTATAAAATAAAAATGACCACACCAGCATTATAGAACATAAAGATATTTTTTGTGTATGAGGACCATATGACATAATATATGCACATAGAGCTTTGTAAACAGTAAACATATCACAAAATTACTTGAAGTACAAATAGTTTGGGAATGATATGAAAACTTTATTCTTTGTTTCTGTCATCAACATAGTTATTCAAAAATTCATTTATATAGATACTATGTATATATATATATATACATATATATATATATTACTTTTTACTTTTCCTATCCTAGAGGTTTTAGCTTTATAATTTAAAAATAATTATTATCTCGGATTTACTTTAACCAATGAATGCTCACAGCTTAAAAATTTAATGAAATCAGTATTTCATTTCTACCTATCCAATATTTCATCTATTATTTTTTAAAAGATTTTATTTATTGTCACTGAGAGGGCTAGAGAGAGAGAGAGAGAGAGCGCACTCACAAGCACGGGGAGCGGTAGGCAGAGGGAGAAGCAGGCTCCCTGCTGAGCAGGGAGCCCGATGCGGGACTCAATCTCAGGTCCTGAGATCATGACCTGAGCCGAAGGCAGATGCTTCACTGGCTGAGTCACCCAGGAGTCCCGAATATTTCATCTATTATAAAGATGATATTGTATTAGAGAATTTGACTGAAAAATAACTTGTGAGCTTATTGCCAATATTTATTTTTTCAGTGCATAAATTATATCCCTATAAAATTAAAGCATATTTCAATATTTTACTGATGGGGGAGAGGTGGGTCACAGGATAATGAATAAAGATACACTCAGAACTTGGCATGGCATGAATGTTTTTAGATGAAGAGGGATCTGTTTTTCTCTTAGATCTCTTAATCAGGGATTAACTTTCCCACCAAAGGTGAATTAAAATGGTCTTTCCTGAGTCAAGACCACGAAGCAAGGTAATCTTACAAAGAAAAAAATATATTCTATACGTCAAGAGGAAAAGCTATATTTAACACCTGGCAGAGTACTTAGGACACAAGGGCAACTGTATGCCTACTGTCATGGTGTAATTATTAATAGTGCCTCCGTACATTTTCCCAATTTGGACAAGGAATTATGTGATTAATTACATAATAGGTACTTAGCAGATGTTAACATTCTCTTCAGTGTCCCAATTTGAGTAATAATTTATATAGTGACCATTTAGTAAATAGCAATTCATTTTCTTCTACTGAGATTTTTTTTTTTTTTTTTTTTTTTTACAAAAACAGTATTCACTCATCTAGCAAGTATTTATTGAGTGCTTACTGTGTTCCAGATTTTGGTAAAATAGTAGGGAACAAGACAAACTTTCTGACTTTGTGGAGTTCGCATTCCAGTGGAGAAAAGCAGATTCCAGAGTAGTAAGTAATTGCATGCATAATATACTTTCAGGTATTGGTGAGTACTATAACATGAGCTAAAGATAGGTATGTGAAAATAAAATGCTGTGGAAGGAGGTAGGTACATTGAAATATAGGGAAGGCGTCTCTCACCTGACATTTGGGAAAACACCAAAGCTGAGAGGGCCATTTGAGTCCGTAGAGGATATTTCTGGCAAAGGGAACACCTTTCCTAAGTGTCCAGCTGCTGAAAGGGAAAAGAAATGGTATGTTTTATTAACAGCAAGAAGACCAGCACAGCTGGAGCAAAGTAGGCAAAGAAGAGATGAGGTTAGAAAGATGCTGGGTGTCATGGTAAAGAGTATGAGCTGTCTTATAAATGCAGTGCGGAATTACTGGAGGTTGACACAGTCTTAATTTAGCTTCTAAAATGATCATTCCATGTGCTCTGTGAACACTGCAGAGAAGTGCATCACATTCCTCTAATGTGCCTCAGCAGATACTCTCAGCTACACCATTCTTGGAGGCTGCTGACCACTCATTTAACCCTGCCACCATGGCTTCCGCCTTAATGTGGGCATGACCTGATATTGCCTCTTGGGATGCTTGTGCTTTGTGCCTCTCACCTTCCATTCTAGGGCTTCACTGAAGCCATCGAGGTGTAAGATGCCTGAGAACCTACTACCATGGCAGTGTGATCTGGAGTTGTAGTGGCATTAACGGTCTAGGATGATTCTTTACCATTAGGAGAAGAGAGCATGTAGACAGATTTTTCTGTCTCTCTTTTCAGGACAGATTGTCTTGAGACAGAGGAGCTCATGTGGTCTGTTAAATGGTTATCTCGAAAGAATGAGTAATCCATTGTGATAGATACCAGTCCATGGCCAGCATTTGTAATGCATCCTGCTGTTGGCTCTTTCTCCTTTTCTGCCTCACCTACTTTTTCCTTCATTTCTTCTTCCTTGGGATTGCACTTCCTAATTCAAGGGAAACATGTAAACTTTTGTCCTACCTCTACTTTCTGGGAAAACCTGGCTAAGATACGGAGAAGAGGAGACATAGAAAGACCAGTTGGGGGGGTACTAAAGTAGTCTATGTAAGAAATAATAGTGAATTGGAAGGTAGTGACTGCTAATTAATGGTATTTGGTAATCAAGAATGCAATTAAATTATTCTATTTCTTCTTTCTTCATCACCATACTACCTTCCTTATTTTTTTTTACCTGCCAGACTGAAATGGTCTCCAAAGTGATTTTCATTTCTTTCCCTTCCTCCACCAAATTTTTCATCTTTTCTAAATATGTCATTCCAGTGCTCAAAAGCTTTTATCCTTAATTTTATCATCATATTAAATTTCAATTCCTTTGTATTTCAAGACCCTCCATTTACTGGCCCCATTAAAGCAATCCAAATTTATGTCATGTTTCTTGAAACACTAATCTCCTTGCTGCTCAAAGTATGTTTTTTTCCTTAGGATTTTCCTTATATTGTTACAGTATCCACAGCCAAATTATGTCCATTTATCAAGGTTCACTTTCTTCATGAAGCATATACCATTTTTAACCTGGGCCACTCACTAATAACAATGGGTCCAACCTTGTTATTTATGCATTACATATATTATTCCTCTCAGAATCCTAACGATGTACCCATTACTATTGCATTATTTTCCTATCACTGCTGTAACAAATTACCAGAAAATCGGTGACTTAAAACAACACAAATTTAAAAGCTAAAGATTTGTTTTGAAGAAATCAGTGACTTAAAACAACACAAATTTATGATCTTATGACTCTGGAGGTCAGAAGTCTGAAAAGGATCTCACTGTGCTATAATCAAGGTGACCACAGGACTTTGCTCACTATCGAGGCTCTGGGTAATAATGTATTTCTTTGCCTTTTCCTGCTTCTGGAGACCACTCACATTCCTCTACTCATGACCCTTCTTTCTATTTCAAAGCCAGCTTTACAGCATCTTCAAATCTTTCTGACCCACGTCTCCTTCTGTTTTCCTCTTCCACTTTGAAGATCCTTGTCATATATCAGACCCACCTGGATATTCCAAGATAATCTCCCTATTCTAAGGTCAGCTTAATTAAGGCACCTTATAGCAGAAGGGGAAGAATGAAGGGGGGGAAATCGGAGGGGGAGACCAACCATGAGAGACGATGGACTCTGAAAAACAAACTGAGGGTTCTAGAGGGGAGGGGCGTGGGGGGATGGGTTAGCCTGGTGATGGGTATTAAAGAGGGCACGTTCTGCGTGGAGCACTGGGTGTTATGCACAAACAATGAGTCATGGAACACTACATCCAAAACTAATGATGTAATGTATGGTGATTAACATAATAATAAAAAATTTTAAAAAAATTAAGGCACCTTAATTCCCCCTTGCCATGTAACATGAGATACTCACTGGTTCCATGAATTGGGACAGGATGTCCCAGGAAATAGGGGTGGGGGGGGATCATTCTACCTACCACAGATATCATCAGAATTTTACATTGAGGACGCTGAGACACAGAGAAGTGAAGGAATTCAGCAAAGAACACAAAGGTAGTAAGTGGAGAAGGCCATCGGTTCTAAAACCAAATGCCTAACCAAATTATATTGCCATCTCTAAAGAAGAGAAAGGGATTGCTGATGCTTACATTCCTTCGATTATATTGCATTAACAAGTGTTTGTTGAGATGCTATTTTGTTACATATGTCTGAAAATAATATATTGAATGTTCTTATGGGTATTGTGCTAACTGAGCATAGATCTAGCACACATGAAACTGGAGATCTACTGGGGGAGATAAGAACATATCACACTATACCATTAGTTATATGTTTATGTAAATACCATAAGTGAGATACATTCACTTAAAATGCTAAAAGAATTGAGAAAAATGAGACAGTCATGCAGCTTGGTCCATTTCTCCAGCTCTATTGCTGTGCTCTTGTTGAGTCATGGCTCTATTTCTTCAGTTGTCTGTTTTCTGCTAAATACATAGTCATACTCAGTGATCATACTGGCTGCCTTTATTAGTACAATATCTTTGAAAATCATGATTATTTCCTATTTTATAGGATTTGAAATGTTTGAAATAACTTCTGTGCTTTCGTCTGTGGAGATCTTTTGAAATATCTTTTATTTTTAAACTTAGGTTTTAATTTAAACATAGAAAATGAAGAAATTATAATACTTATCTAGTCCAAATGTTCCTATAGAACCTTATTCCTTGGAAAATATGGTACATTTGGCACAAAGCTCTAATTTCATGGCCTATGAAAGTTTGGAGCTCTCTCCATGATTTGTGAGTTTGTGACTACTTCCTCAGGTGGTCTTCAGCTCTGGGCTTACCTGTGCACAAAATGGTATCTTTTCACAGATTTTTCTGGCAAGTATCCATTGATGGCAAGTACTGAGTGAATGTAGTAAATTTAGCCTTGTGAAGTCTTGGGAAAGAGCCAGGCCAGTAATTATACCCATCTTGCATGAACCACAGCCTCCCTTACTCTACCCCTCATAGTTGGTGACCTTCCACAAGCCACCATGTTGGCCAAGCCCCTACTTATGTTCTCAACAAGGCGATTTCTTTCCTTTTCTGGATACTGTTCTTTAACAAAAAACGCTCAGGGAACTGGTATTTCCTGTGACACTGATGCCTTTTGGAGCAACTGAAGAACAGGAATGGCATATCTCTGTTGTACTATCGGTGTGAGTTACCCATCCCTACTTATGCAGAGCCACAAGGAAGTGTAACCAATTCCATCCCCTATCACCACTACACATAAAACAGCTGCTGTCTTCAGAAGCAGCCACTGTTCTCCAGTTGATACTACTTTCCCAGTGTGCTCAGAATCTGACTTATAAAATGTTCTCATTATGTCAGCAAAATGAACACCAAAATATTTTCAAAAAGATTTTTTAGCCTTCTTTGAAGGCCAAGAACGCCTTTTGTTCTTCATGATTTAGTGCTTCATGATTTAGTTTTCCACTTGTATATAGGATTTTGAATATACTTAGCCCTTTTCTTTTCGGTATCAAGAAAAATAGTGGTTTTCCTTTATGACTTTGGCACCAAAAGAATAAAAACAGTATTTAGAACTGTCTTATTGCAGCCCTACCATAGCTTTGAATAACCCAAGCAATGGAAGTCTAATTGAATTATATGCTATGTCAAATGTATTAAATATTATGAAAGATGAAGAACTGTGCTCTGGCTCCTATCACGTGGACTTAGTTTATTATTATATTCAAAATATCTTAGATGTATCTATGACTTTAGCCAAAATGGTATCTTTATTTATTTTCTCTGTGTGTTTATTATTAGAAAAGGATTCACTCAGTGTCTGGAAACACTGTATTTGGCACTTCTTTCCCTTGATATTAACCTGAAGATTTAGTTGTAAATTAGGAATATTAAAAAAATATATATTGTTGAACATTAAGAGCTGTGCATTTATCATGTGTTTAAAACTTAACATATTTAATATGTTCAGTAGAACACTTGATAGGATAAATATACTGCCATTTTAGTGTAAGACGCCAGGTAGTATTGGTTCCATTTTTCTGGTCACGTATTTTTTATTTTAATACAGAATATTTTTATGTATATGTCCCTTTTCCATTCATAGCTAAGTATGTCAAAACAAAATACTTATATTAAAAACAAGGTACTTGGCTCTGAATGTCTTCTCATGAGTCAAGGTGTCATTACCCATCCAAAAATGAATTGTAACAATTTTAATATTGTATTACACTGCTTCAATGTTTATTTCTTACCTGTTTACATGAGACAAAAAAGTAATTTTGAGATTAATCTGTAAAACTTGTGCTTGAGAGTCAATTAATTATAATACATTGTTTCTTCCCCTCTTTAACATACGGAAACTTCTGTTACCATAACACAGACACTTACTAATATTTCTTAAATGCAAAAATAAGTGATAAATTGCTGTGACTATAAATCAGGAAAAGACCTGTCCAAAATAGTTTAGGGACACTTCAGTGGGGTCCTAAGAATTTGAGCTGAAAATACATGTGATGTAATCAACTGAAGAATGGAAGGCATTCAAGATGGAGAATCTGAACATATAAAAAGACCTACTTAAAGAAGCAGAGGGGTTCTTACAGAAAAATGTTGTTGCCCATAAAGGTGAGAAAGTCCAGTAAGTTTAGCCTTTGGTAAAAATAAGATAATTGGACAAGTCAAAATGTCATTTCTGACTTTTAGAGCTATCAAATGAAAATTCAACACTGGGAATAACAAGGCTGATACTGACATAGGATGAATTGGAGTAACTCACACCTGTAGTACATGGGTGTGTCATTCCTGTGTTTGAGTTGCTCCTGTAGGTATCAGTCCCACAGGAAACCCCAATTCCCTGAAGGTTTTTTTAATTAGAGGACAGGACCCAGTGATGGAAAGAAATTGCTTTGTGGAGAACATGAGATGGGAGAAATGTCAGAGATTGTCAATATATCCTCATACAAGTTTGTTTAATTACAGTTCTGGGTAACATTAGCTAATACTATTTGGATATTTATGTTCAAGGGGCTGTGTTTACTAAAAATCATAGTTATATAGGATAGTTTGATGTTGCTAAATATGTCTAGGGTCATCCCAATGTACATGTGTCTTTGCAATTACGGTCTTTGAAGGCATTTTTTAAAAATCTGAGGAGTAGAGGTTACAAACTTGAAAATGATTCATCTGAAGAAATAGGCTTTCAGCTATGGTTCATATGCCTTCACCTCCATTTGATAATCTTACAATAAGGTCACTGCCATAGGCTTCTTACATGTACTTTCAAAGCCATGAAGATAATTAACTCTGGATCCAAGGCTGGGCAGTGCTCTACAGATGAAGTTGAAAGTATATTTACTAGTACTGTTATTGTTGTTGTTGTTGTTGCTTTTTAAATAATTGTGGTCTTCTCTACATGTGTGCTTTGCGTTTCACGCATCAACTATATAACATAGGCACAGTGTAAAATATCTTTGACTTTAAAATGTCCTGAAAAATATTTTGATAGAAGAAAGAACACTGATATACAAGCTTGGAAGAGTAATCCCTTCAGGGTTAAACTCATGAATAAGAATTAATTTCATGGTTAACATGGTTTCGCTCACTTTGCGTTGTGTGTCCTGCCGTGCGCCACATGGCTGACTGCCCTTGGTTTTCACGGTTTTCCTATACATTTCTGGATCGTGGTTCATCTACTTACATTTTAAGATGACACATTATTATACTTGAAGTGATGCATGGTAAATTTTTCACAATCTCACTTTAAAGGGATTATCAAAAAATATGCAAATCTTCTATTAAAATGAAAATATGTGTTCATGTTTTCATGAAAAAAATATGTGCCAATGTGTTTGATGCTCAGTAAACAACACTATCTCTTTTTTTGTGGCTAAAATTATATTTCTGCAGTGAGGGTTGTTTTTCCCAGAAGGACAGTTTTTAAAATCCTTAAGTAACAAGTGACATTGTTCTTAATATATGCCTAATTGTGTGAGTACTCACTTATTAATTTTACGAAAATTCCTGAAGTGCATAGTAACATACCATAAAACATTAGTGTACTTTGGATTCTAACACTAAAATAAGCTGGACCTAGGGTGCTATTACTTGCAATAATGATTAGGAAGATCAAGTATATAATGCTTTTTAACAGCATTTTTGAAGAAAGATGGAATGCCCTATGTCATAATTCTTTTCTCAACAAGATTTCTGTTTCCATGAACACAAATTAGATTCCCTTGCAAAGGCTGTCTGAGATTTAGTTTACAGCTTGATTTCTTCTGTCATTTCAACCACATTACATTTCTGTTTTATTGGAGCATTGATGGCTGTCTGGCTCATTGCTTGTGTTATTTGGTTAGATCAGGCAGTTGAACTTACTCTAACTCCACAAACGAAATAAAGTAGACAACTAGATGGAAGAGTAATAGAAAAAAATGATCTTGAGGTATCAGAAATAAGATCAATTTCTGAACTCAAGCGTTTAACTTGAAAAATTCACCACAAACAAGTTATATCTATTAATAACTCTGAGGCATTATGGAAGTTAGTTAGAACTCTTAATTTTATGAATTATACAAAAACATATGCATTCTATATATTTGATAAATCTTTCCCAAATTAACAAGACTTATTAGGGTGCATGTACTCTGTCTTTACATGGTAGGTACTCTCAGTTCTCTCCCCTTAAGGACGTTCAAACCTCTTAGGTACAAAGTTGGTTTTTGTGAAAGTCCACAAAATAGTGAAATAGGAAAATGCATCAGTGTGTGTAATGGAGCAACAATACAATATGACAATGTATATAGCACAAAGTAATAAGTACTATGTCAAATTATCTGCGTAGGGAGTGACTTTGTAGGATTTCAGGAGAACAAATAAGTTTAGTATATTGGAAAAGGACAAACCTAAATATGAACTGTCTTGAAGGAAATGTATTGGATATGCAGGGAGGCCAAAAAAAATCATATTTAGGGTTGTGGAAGGTCAAAGCAAACTGCAAAATGAGACCATCTATGTATGGTATATACTGGGGAAGGTGGAGAGGCTGTTTTCACTGGACTAGAGAGTTGGTGCAGGAGAAAGAAAGAAATTTGGATGAACAGGTCAGTTGAGATTGCCTTGGGGTGGTGGTGCCAATGGGTGCAGTACAAGATAAAGGGCTGAGGAGCTCTCCATGGATTGAGGGATTCTCAGGCGACGGAAAAAATATAAAAGGGATATTCAACAAAAGGTATGGCTCAAAATAAGTGATCAACTCAAGACTTTCTCAAAGGAAAAGAGTGTATCATTGTTTACTTTTACTAAATAATGATGATCATTACAAAATTACTCAGCAGTTATAGAAAGTGTGCTGATGTTGAAAACTTCAACATTCATTAGCTGGTTGTATCTCTGTCTTCACTAATGTCAATCAGTTGTTTGACAAAGTAATTGGAAGACTTTTTTTCTGTACTTGCAAAAAATAGAGCTAAAGCCTACTGAAATTCTTTATTTTGAACATTTTTAAACAAGTGAGTAAATTTTTTTACAAATACGGTTTTTTCGTAATGTCCTTTGGAACTTCATTTGTTTAAAATATTACCTTGGAAGGACAGATTAAAAATGTTTATATCTTTTCCAAAACATCTACTAGGTACAACCTACTGGAAGGCAGTAAGTTAAGATTTCTTTCTTTTATAAGAGAAGGCTTTTCAGTGTACATTTGAATCTGATTCTTTTTAATTATTTTACATGAGAAAACCCGCAAAGCATTCTGTAGTGTGAATGATATTCATTATCACTGTCCCACAGAGTATTATTAAGAATTTACTATAGATCTTGTTTTTATTTGTTTGTTTCTAAAACATCCTGTGGCACTTTGGGTCTTTGGTGCTTCAATTTTTCTCTTGCATTCCATTGTCCAGGAAGGATACAGTAAAAGAAATTCACATACAGTGTTATCTCTTAGTAACCTTATTCTAGAATCTATTTCATCACTACTTACTCTTAAAGATAGTGGTCCCTCACCACTTTTATTAAATGTTTATCTGTCACTCAGATCATAACTTTCTTTATACACCTTCTCATTTAGTATCTCAAACTATGTTTTTCACAGGCTAACATAGGATAGAAACTTTCGTATTTGTATCCCACCATGAGCAACCTTCCAAAATTAACATCATTTGACATGCCTGGTTTTTCACCTTGTCAGCAATGTTCTCTGTGTGAATTTACCAGAAAAAAATAGTTTGCCCGCAGAGGATCTTATTTAAGTTGTCACCCTATTGTTTTCCATATATTGTCATTTTCTTTGACGGAGCAGAAGAAACCTATCTTTCCCTAATGCTATAATTTCATTTCATTGTTTATTTCATTATTAAGTTAGAAATTAAAAAGGTACTTCAAAATATTCAGTTTAGGACATTTATGTGAAGGTTGATTATCATGATGGTTTATTGTGACTTTTAACATTGCTGAAAAAGAGAGGTATGTCTTTATTAACACAATAATTTAGTTTTAGGATGTCTTGCTCACCATGAAACCTGAACATACTAGAAAATAAGTACATTGTATTACTAATATTTGGGGTGCAAATTGATACTGAAAGACTCAGTCTACTCGGTACCTATAATATTTGAGGGAAGAGAAGGATTTGGTCAATGCAAACTTTAAAGTACAAAATACACTTATACTACTTAGTATTAGTTTAGGTGAATCAATTCCAATAATAGTCTCAATAATTTCTTATTTGGGTCATTTTCTTATCAGACATGACTAAATTGTTATCTCCCCTACACCACAATATGAATGAAACAAACCCATAATAGGGAAAGTAAAATCAGCTTTGCCAGTTTCTTGTTCACTTGTGTCTTCATGCTTTGTCCTGTTGTCAATTCATGTTTATACTTTACAAGCCATATATTTGTTGAAGGTTAATTTATGCTACTCTAGATTATATAATCTTTCAATCTACATATCAGTGTACAAGGAAACTCCAGTATATTAAACAAGTGAAAATGAAGGAAAGACTCAGCTTAATCAAATTCTGACCTTCTTTCAAAATAGTATATGCAACAAATGGTCTGAATGAGTCTGCCAGTATCATTCGGTACACTAAATATTAGTAATACTTAAAGTGTCTCTTAATTTATAAATTAAAATATGGAGAGTAAAACTTAATGCAACACCTGGAGAACGTTCTATAGGTTCTGATAAAGAGGTCTGAAATGAAACCTGAGAGCTTGCATTTTAACAAGGTCCCAAGTGACTCAGACTGTGGGTCCCTGGACCACACTTGAAATAACGAGATCCTATCACACTTCAATCTGTCTTCTTACAAACACCGTAGAAAGCTCGTTTCCAGTTTGAAGACAGCTATTGACAATGAAGTGTCATTTAAGGGTTTTCTAAGAGAGCCAAAAATATCAAGTTTATTTTAAGGACCAACGAAGGAGATACCACTTAGTAAGCTATTCCAGTAGTGAGGTGAAAAGGGTTATCCTTGTTAATAGAAATGAAAAATAAGAGGGATATTCTAAGAGAAACATAAATCTCAATATCATGAATGAACACATCATGTTGACCTTGAAATATCTTTAAGCATAATTTTGAGATGCTCTTCTGTCATTTATTTAAAAGAATTGAAGTGGCCAGTGTTCTTCTAAAAAAAAACTATAAAAACAAAATAGTGTAGAGAATATATTGGTGGCTTTTATATTTTAAGCACGAAACCCCTACTGGTGTTCCATTGATCCGTTGTGCTAACTTGGTAATGTGCATATCAATTATTTTAACATTTTGGTCTCCAAATGAAATCATAAAAAGAGTAGCAAATGAAGGTATCCCTTATAATAGGTGTTTCTATGAATGGTCGGTTTATTAACTTATTCCCCCATTGGATCGTTGTGAATTGTTCCTTTCTCATATTATGGGTGTTATCGTTTTGAGATTTCATACTCTCTCAGTAGGGTAAAAGAGAGCAGGAAGAGGGATTGCTGCAATTAGATGGCCTAGAAAAGACCAATGAGAGGAGTAAAGACAAGGAGATTTTAGGGAAAAAAATGAGTCAGGGGTTTAAGAGAGTTGAAAATATCAGGGGATGTTGGTAATAATCTCAGTGGCTCAACTTCACTAATATGTACCCTTTGCCTGCTGCTTTCCTAGTATAACGACAGTACAGTCGTCTTCTGGTTGGTTGTCACCAACATTTTTATTAGGAAGACGAGACCTACAACCTGATGTAATAACAACCTTGGGGGTCTCAAGATTAAATCCAAAAATGATGTCAATGCCTCTGAAGTGAGCCTCGGAGCCCTTGTCATCCAGCCAGTGGTTGGTGTATTGTGTGGCTCTTGTCAGAGCCTCAGCAGCCTTGTCAGGAACTTTGCTGCACGCCTCTGATGTTTGTTACAAGAGAGGAATACTGAGGTGGACGTGAGGAATTATTCTTAGATGACTGAAAACGTAATCTAGAAAACATGAGACTCACTAGGCATGGGGTATTTTATGATTCCCAAGTCAGTGCTATTTTCTTCAGACTATGGAAGACAATGTAAGGGGGAAATAAGTTAATTTCAGCGCTACTCCTACCCTGGTCAGAATTCATACGGCACTCACAGAAAAAACAGGCAATGTGGAAAAAAAATAATGGTCCAAATTGCATTTCTCCTTGATTCAGGTATGCCATGAGGGAGTCACAATCCATTTAGAATATCAATGCAAAGAGGTGAAAGGGAATCATTAGGGTGCAGAAAAATCAATTCTGGGCATCTGTCTGCATGCAGACCTCAGGCCAAAATAGATTGAGTACCAAAAAGTAGACAAAAGGGAAATCCCAGATTTCATTGTGCAAGTCTTTGGCGCTGCTCCTATTATGTGACTAATGAACCTTTCATTTTGAATCAGTGTGTTTTACAGCTGCACCTAGTCATTATTTCTAAGACCTAAGACTATGATGTGTGGCAGAAGCTTTTGATGAGGTGAGGCATGATGGATTGTCATTGTCAAATTATTAATAGGAAGGTTCATTTTATATTAGGAATATAAGATATATTTTATCCACATCTCTCTTTTGAACTCAGTTGCAGCTGCCTAAAATGGACTATATCGCTCAAGACTACACAACTTTGCCAAGAGATATAGGGTATTTGGCAGTACATACATTAAATCCTGTTTTACTCGAGTTCTCCTGAAAACTGCTTTATATTACCTTGTTTCTCCATAAAGCAAAAGTAATTTTTTTTTCTAAATAAGGTTAAAGTGTGATCAAACCAAAGTAGGATAACCACATTGAAAGAAGAATAATTTAAATGACTGAGTCT
The DNA here is from genome assembly GCF_037043125.1 of Eumetopias jubatus. NCBI lineage: Eukaryota > Metazoa > Chordata > Mammalia > Carnivora > Otariidae > Eumetopias > Eumetopias jubatus. Next base: position 46,212,349 of record NW_028274820.1, on the reverse strand, counting down.
TGTTTCTCTTGAAATATTATGATTTTTTTCTAAGTCATTTTCAACATATTTATACATGTGTTGTACAATCTAATATTGTAACACTATTATTAACCTCAATAGATGAAAAAACAGAGACTCACAAGGATAAATAGTTCACTTGAGTACTCCCATCAGATAAGTACTAAACCTGCAATTTGAACTATTGTCAATCTAAACCTTGCTGTGGGTGAGAGAAAACAAAAAAATCTGGGCCAAAAGTCACACAGATGCTTTTAGATGTTTAGGTAAATATGTATATGCCTATCTATTTCATGCACATATATAAACATGGAAAAATACCATGAGCTTCTCAGCATACCCAAGTAAAAATCTATTTCAAATATATGAAGTAGCTTATTTTTAAAAACTAACCACATAAAATTCCATCATAAAAATTACAAAATATTTTCCTCTTTTATATGGCCCTTTTGAGATTTCATTTTCCAACCTGGATTCTACACTAACATAAAATTACTTTACAGAACAAAAAAGTCGTGAATTTTAATGAATCCACTGCCATTCAAAGCCATACAAGCTAAATACGTCTTTCAGAACTTTAACAACAAAACATTCCAGAAAACAATATTTCTGAAACTATTTGGTACAAGACTTTATCAAGGAAACTATGTTCTGTGTAAGCTCAGTCCGTCTACAGTTTCTGGTGAGGACATATCAGATTTAAGAATATCAACTTAAACCTGTTAATCTTATTTCATGCGTTATCAAGTAAACAAGTGGTATCAGGTATCCCTGGGAATTAGAAAGTAGGGTTTATTTTTAATTAATGCTTTTGTAAGTTAAAGCTTAAGCATTTTGTTATAAAAGAGCAAAGGGATGATGTTAAAATTCCAATTTTAAAATATATTATTTTTCCATAAATCATATTTGAGTAGGATTTTGAATTTTACAAATAAATCTTCAACAGTTAAGGAGCTTTTCTGCTGTTTCTTTGCTCTTCATTTTGAAGAGTTTCTTTAATTGACGCATTATTCTTGTAATAGGTTTGCACTAAAAGGTTGTCTTTAGGGATTAAAAAAATAGTTTCCATGGTTTGATCTGGGAGAAACTTCTCAGCATTTACTTTTTTGATTGCTGCATTCAGAGCTTCCACAGCAGGCTTGATCAATGGTTTTGAGGTGTTCCGGGTTCTTATGCATATTTCTCCTTGTGTCCCTGCACCGATTTGGGTATTCAGATACATATGTGATGGAGGTCCTAAATAAAAGAATTATTTTTCTTTAACCTCAAAAGAATTGTTTTCCCATTTAAAAACTTGGCTTCCTTAAATATCCCCAATAATTTGGAAACAAGTTGAAACCACTGTTTTAATCTATCAGGTATCAAAATATCACTATTTAGGCTTAAGTGATACATTGTTAGGGAGGAAAAATATATAAACACACATACACATATATATATACACCTATATATGTATATGTATTATAAACATACACATACATACATACACATATATGTATATATATTATAAACACACACAAATTTTCCTTAAATTTTTGTCCAGGTTTTGATCCTCAGTAATATTCCATATGGCCAGTTGTAAGTAATAAATCCAGTATAGAGTACTGCTCTCAGTATCACAGAGTCGGATCAGAGGAGAGTTACTAAAGAGATGCTTCTGCTGCATATGCCCAAGCTATCCTGGCTTGACTGCAGGAAGACTTTGCACTCTATTGAATTCTATACTGGAAATTATTATAGTTTGGCTCCAGAACACTATTTAATATTTTGAATGATATCACATTTCATTAAATGGTGACCCCATTCTGTGTTCTTAGGCAAAAAACCTTGGTGTCTTGCCCCCCATTTAATCCATTAGCAAGACATAGGGGTTCAATGATCAGAGTGTATCCCAATCCCACAATTTATACCATTTTCCCTCCTATTATTTTGATTCAAGCCACTCTCATCAGCTTTTGCCTGGATTATTCCAGGAGCTTCCTAACTGGTCTCTTTAATTCTGCCCTTGCTGCTTTTGGATCTACTCTCAATTCCAGCAGCTAGAGTGCATGCAACCCTCCAACAGCTTCCCACTTCACTCAGAGTAAAATCCAAAGTCCTTACCATGTTTTAATATCCTATATGGTCCTGCCTAGTTACCTCCTAGCTGACCTTATTTTCTACTAATCTTGCTCATTTTACTCCAGACCTACCAACCTCCTTGTTATTATTGAAATACCTTAGTCATCTTTATCCCTCAGATCCTTGCTATTACTTCTGCTGAAATACTCTTTTCCCACATAGATACATGGCCAGCCAGCTCTCCTGTCTCTTTCATCTTCACTCAGGTGAGAACCCTGTGGTCATAGCTCTAAATAAAATTGCCAAACCAATGAACTGGCCTACAAATAAAAGCTACATTTTTGATTTGCCTTATCTGCTTTATTTCTCTTTTTAAGTACTTATCACTATTTAACATGGCATCTACTTTACTTGTTTATTTGTTTTCTTAGTCTCCTCAACTAGAGTGCAAGCTCTGTAAGGGCAGGGACCTTTTCTTTTCTTCATTGCCATATGCCCAGTACTTAGGGCCTTCCTAAAACCTAGTAGGCAATCAATCAGTATTTGTTGAAGAAATGAATAAAGTTATTTCAAGAAAATAGTTCACGGGGATAGAAAATACACAGGTTTCATTGCTGCATTTGTTTTGTACATAAATCAAAAATGTTTCTAAGATGTTTCAGAGAGATAAAAATAATTGCATGAATATTAGAAGGGAGGTTTGACATACTTAAAACATTTTAAAGATATATATTTGTTTTTTGGGGGCCGGTTTTTTGGGACCAGGGGTATTTACATTTCATATACTATTTTATCAAAAAATACGTGTATTGAATTTCTTTTGTGCATGAACAGAGTTGCAAAAAAATCTGTGAAGGAAGGCATATTATCTGACTTCAGTGAGTTTGCAGTTTGATTAAGAAGACAAATTAGTATGAAAAAGAAAAGTATGTAAATAAACTTGATTCATGGTATGATGAGAATGTATAGTGCCATGGTACTCTTCGGGGGAAGACCTAAGTGGATTTGTAAGGGTCAAGTAAGTTCTTCGGGAACAAAATGTAATTTGAGCCATGAAGAGAAACCAGCCAAAGAGAAAGTTTTGAAGCAGAGAAAAGAGTGTGTTAAAGGATCCTAGGAGCAAAAGATAATAAGAGTTTAGTATGTATGGAGCACAGAGAGCAATAGGGAGACTCCAGGTAAAGCTGAAGAGCTATAGTGGGGCAAGATACCAGAAGGCCTGGAATACCATGCAGATTTTACATTTTTACTTAAGATCATTGGGGAATCATTGAAGGGTTTTAAATAAAAATGCAGGTGCACCTGGGTGGCTCAGTAGGCTAAGCATCTGACTCTTGATTTCGGCTCAGGTCATAACCTCGGGGTCGTGAGATTGAGCCCTGTGTAAGGCTCCATGCCTAGCTTAGGATTCTCTGTCTCCCTCCCTGTCTGTGCCCCCCCCCAATAAAATAAAATTTAGAAATGGAAAAATCAGTTTTCCAGTGTAGAAAGATCACGAGGTCTGCAACTTGGAGAATAAATTAAAGAGGAGACTAGGTGTGAGGAAGAATTAGCAGGCTCTGTTAATAGCTGAGAGACACCTGTGGCTGCTTTATGGTAGTGTATTGGGAATGGAGAGAGATGGCCTAATTCAGGATTCTTTAGGACTATTCAGGGAATCAAACTCTTGGGATAAGGTGAGTTTTGTTTTGTGCATGTTGATTAAAAGTTGAAAGTGGAGGGGCGCCTGGGTGGCTCAGTCAGTTAATCATCCTACTCTTGGTTTCAGTTCAGGTCATGATCTTGTGGTTGTGGGATTGAACCCTGTGTTGGACTCTCCTTCTCCCTCCCCCTCTGTCCTTCCCTGCGCTCTCTCTCTCTCTCTCTCTTAAATGAATAAAATCTTTAAAAAGTTGAAAGTGAAGTTTTCTACCAGTTTCATGTATTTGTCAGCAGCCAAAGACAAATATCTTACCTTAAGAAAAATATTTGCAATTCATAAACATATGCATGGTAATTGAAGGCATGAGATTAGATGTAATCACTTAAAGAACATACAGGACAAGAATGGAGGAGAGCCCTAAATAATGCCATCAGTTAGGGGACAGGTAGAGTAGAAGGAGCTAGCAAAGGGGAGGAAGATGGAGCAGTCAGACTGGTAAATCAGAACAGTAAGTATCTAAAATATAGTGGGAAATGTTTAAAGGAGAGAAAGTTGTCAAGATTGTCAAATGCTGCTGAGCATCCAACAATAAAGACTGAGAAGGATCTATTAGATTTTTCAGTGTAGATGTCTGGGATGACCCTGATTTTGCAGTTTCAAGGGAGTCATGGAGATGGGAAACCATTGGCAGTAGGTTGCTTATAGAGAGGAGTAAGGAAATGAAAAATAGCAATTTTGGATGAGTTAAACTGCAAGAAATATGTTAGACAAAGGACAGATACTGAAATGCAATATGGCATTAAGAGAGAGTGTTTTTGTTTAGTTTTTCTTCATTAAATTGAAAGAATCTTGAGCATATTGAAAGGCCAATGAAATTAGGATAGTGGAATGGTTTAGAACCTGTTGAGACAGAAAAGGAAATTTGCAATGAAATTCCAAGTTTTACGTGCCTATACTTTACTTTGTTTTAAATTATTTGAACATAATGAGGACCAAAATATGCCTTCAGGATATATTTGTTTTGTTTTAATTTGCTTTGGAGCTATATAAATTACTCTTTAAAAGGACTGTGGATTGTGGGAAGATTTCTTATCAGCTAATTCTTTAGTCAATTTCTATCCTCAACGAATGCTCTCAGTAGACTAATACTGTATCAGGAGCTATTGATTAAAGCAATTTAGGCACAAATTGATGATTCATTTAAAGGGAAAGAATGTGGATAATTGTCACAATTGTGCACGTTGTTTACTTGTTGACCTGGCTTGAATGTATTGCCAGCTAGTTCCACACAACACAATCTTTTAAATTATTCATAAAAACTATAGAATGTACCAGCATTCAAACCGCAGGTATTTTAATCGGTCCATATAAAGTGTGAGAATATTTTGAATATTTTATCAGACTAGACTAGCTAAGGAAACAACTATAGTTCAAATTATATATTTATATATAATAATATATTATATATATGGTAAATTAGGCAATTTTGCTGGAAGGAACAAAGTTTAAATATATAAAGTTGTTTTATAGCATCCCTATAATCAAAAGGCTCTCATACAAAGAGGCATACAGATTGTGTTGCACGAACATGAGCTTGCTAATATGTGTATAATTTTGCATTTGCTAAGCTGTATATCAAAAAAAAATCAAAGTACTCTCAAGTGAGGATTCAGAGTGCTATTTGCAAATTTGTGTTTAGGCTCTGGTCCAAAAACATTACATTTCCTCTTATGTAAACTACTTCTATAATGATTGCAGATATATTGTTGATAATCTTTGACAATACATAGAGACTAAAATCTTGAGATAGTTGTCTTGAATTTTATGGAGAGAATCTGTGGATTTTGGAAGGTTCATAGTGGGCAAAGACACTAAAAGAGATTATTCATAAGGTACCGATTGCAATCACATCACAAAATAAGTATTATAGGAACCATATGAAGATAGGTATCTGGGGTCATAGGCACATAAGTTAACACTTATGTGTTAAAGACAAAGTTTGAGGCAGCTAGGAGAACAAAAAACACAGTTCATATTCACTTCTTAGATTGGAACCAAGTAAGAGACAAGAGTCGGACAGATGGAAATAGAAACTACAGCTTTGGGGATCAAGGGAAGTATGGCCACAATGGACTCCCTAATACTTTGCTGTGGAATTAGACGAACATATCCTCCTAGTAACATTCACAGCTGGACAGTGGATAGACTTCTCCATAGAGGCAGGCCAAGTGTCAGAGAACAAATCAGAATTTACCATCCTATGGAAAGGCTGGTTCCAAGAAAGAATAAAAAAAAGGGGGGGGGGGTCTGTGCAGGTGTTGTGCAAATCCTTAAATTCACTCTTCCCTCCATGGAGAAGAGTAAATGAAGGGTGAGGTACTGATAGGAGTGGTAAGGAGAGGCAGGAATATTATTACAGTAGAAGTTCCTCCACATGGAAGCAGGAGGATAGGAAGTAAAGGCTTGCTGAAACAAGACTAGAGGAGACTCCTCAAGAATAGAAGAAATGAAGATGGCTTAGCAGGGAATCAGGTGAATGTGGGTATTTAAAAGACAGTCTAGAATATTGTCTCTGCTAGGAGGCCATCTTTAACATCTCCACCTCTGGCTGAGAGATATCACCTGTAGTGCTTTCATATTGTTCTTATAATCAGAACTTTTGAATCAAGTCAAGTTTGTCTCAGGTTAAGACAGTTAACATGAGCAAATGATCAGTATTTAATAAGTGTTAGTTTCCACCCTGTCTTCTTCATTTATAAGAAAAATTATGAGCAAATGGTGGCCATGGGGAGGTATACTGTCTTTGCAAGGAAGAGAGTTGAAGAGTTCTTGATAAGAAGAATAGAATCTAAAATGAGAAGGGTGATTCCATTTCATGAGAGGTCTTAATTGCTACTGAGTTTTTTGTGTGTGTTTTTGCTTTTTGAGTTTGTGTTTATGTGTTTTATGTTTGTATTATAATTATTTTTGTTATTAGTATTATTGTAGGATTGATACAAGAGTTTTTTTTTTTTTCCAGAAAGATAAACAGGACAGTCATATATATATAAAATTGATTGGATTGAGTAAAAAAAAAAAAGAATGTAATAGACTTCTCCAGAAAAACAATATATAGATAGATAGATAGATATGCACATATGTATATTATATATATCTATATATATGATGTATATCATTTTTATGATGAGGAATTGATCATGTGATCATGTGATCGTGGAAGCTGAGAAGTCCTATGATCTGCCATCTGCAGGCTAGAGACATGGGAAACCTGGTAGTGTAAATTCTAGTCACGTCCAAAGGCCTGAAAGCCAGAGTTACAGGTGGTATAAATTCCAGTCTGAGGACCAGAGAACACTGATGTTCCAACTCAAACAGTCAGGCAGGAAGGGAACAAGTCTCCTTTCTTCTGCTCTTTGTTCTGTTCAGGCCCTTAACAGATTGAATGATGTCTGCCCACACTGGGGAGGGTAATCTGCTTTACTAAATCCACCAATTCAAATGTTAATCTCATCCAGCATACAGACACACCCAGAAATAATATTTAGCATGGGCACTCCCATGACCCAGTCAAATTGACACCGTAAAATTAGCCATCAGAGATATAAAAAGCAGTTTGAAGAATGTTATAGGCAAGCCTCAATAAAAGCTTGAATATGATTATGGGCAATAAGAACAAGAATTAAATACTATGAAGCATATAATGAATTGGAAGATACCTACTAAATAGTCTATTAGATTCTTTGATTATTTTGTTGAGGAACATAGAGTTAGAAGTTTTACAAGGTCATAGCTAAGTTCCAAGACCCTAAAGCCCAGAAACGAGATCCTGGGGGAGAAAGTCAGGAGAGCAGCAATCTATGGTTTAGGAGGGCATGGCTGTCTGTCGAGACCACAGAGCAGTATTAGCTGCCTCTGTTTTGTTCCTCACGGCATTCTGTACATCCACATCACCCTCCTCAAAACTCAATATTGTAATTTCTTCTTCACCTCTGAGTCCCTCCCTCCTTGTTACCATCTTCTATGAGCTGACTAGACGGGTGAATTAGATATGGCACCTCGGTACTGGAAGAGTCACAGAGCGTTCAGGAGGAGTGAGCTGGGGGAAAGGTATTGAGGAAAGAGTGAACTACATGTATAAATCCCTGCCCGTGGAAGGCATGGGATGTTGTAGGATGGCAAGAAGTTTAGGGAAGAAATTGGGAAGGCAAGAGGTATGGCTAGAGAGAGGGGTGAGGTAGAATCAGGGTTAGCTGGGTATGCTACTTGAGGGCCGTAGGCAGACAGAGGTTTTCTGGGTTCCTCACTGGCATTATTATCACATCCAGAATCTTAGTAACTCCACTTCAGCCACTCTAGGGTACATAGGTTTCCCCCAGTTTATTCTCTACCTTAATGAAAATGTTACTCTTTCATACAGGTGTAAAACAAATTCGATTTACCTAGTAATACGTACCAAATGGCTTTCATGTTATAAAGAGTCCATCAGTTACTATTTTTCATTCCTCTGGAGGATTTGGGGATGAGGAAACAGGTATAAATTAGACCCTACAGAGCACCTTGTACTGTTTTACAGCAAGTGAAATAAGGATGGCTGGCCTAGACTTCTCCAGAAATTTAAATCCAAACGTCCTGGGTTCAAATAACCCTGTAGCTTGGGTTAGCAGCAAAATAAGAATTTCTTTCTTTCTTTTTTTTTTTTTAAGATTGTATTTATTTATTTGACGGGGGGTGGGTAGAAAGCAAGCACAAGCAGGAGGGGAGGCAGGCAGGGGAGAAGCAGACTCCCCACTGAGCAGGGAGCCAGATGTGAGACTCGATCCCAAGACCCTGGGATCATGACCTGAGCTGAAGACAGCCGCTTAACTGATTGAGCCACCCAGATGCCCCAAGAATTTCTTTTTTTAATGGCACTCTCTGTTTTAAACAAGACTGTATAATATGATATAAGAATTCTCAAATCAAAATTTTATTGCTTTGAGAGAGGAGAAAGAGAAAAAAAATCTGAACAGCAGGTTATAGGCACATGAGTTATGTTTCAGACACATGTATTTCTAACTAATATTTTTTATTTTTCTACTGGAATTGGTATCATACTACTTAATCAGCAAATACTAAACTGTGTTTTTCTTTGGAGTGTCCTTCTAGAATTACCTTTGTTGTATAAACTGGGAGTCTCCACTTCACAAGTGGAACTTTGTTGCAATGTAACAAGGGATTTCGTTGCTTTCAAAAGAAAATAATCTGATTTTCCATACAGAATTGAATTTTCATAATTTCAGTGTAATCGTCTACTTCTTTGAGACACAGTTTTTTGTTGAACACTGTATATATCCAATTTCGGACCCAACTTTTATTGATCTGGAAGAGTCAAGTTATTCCATCAAATCTGCTTTTGCTATAAAGAATGAGAGAACCTTGGAATCACTTGGCCAGACTTGTCCAGCCTAACATGAGGGAAGATGAGAATAGTGTGCTCACCTGGCCCCTTTTTTCATATGATTATTCCTGGATTTTCTCAGCTAACCTGGATGTGCCTCTTGCAGTGAACATGCCAAACAATCTGTGGTGGTTTGCAAGCTTACGGTTCTAATTTGTCTGAAAAGATCCAATGGGGAGAGGGGTATCAAATAGAGTAATGATACAGAGTACTCTGTGTACACTGTTCTCTGGCAAATTTAGTCAAATGGTGTCTGTTGGTTCCAGATATTCCTATTGTTAGACTGTAATTCTGGACAAACTATTTTTCTGTGGTATTTTAAAATTAAGAAAATACTTCCATGTATTTGCTAAAGAGTGGGGGTGGGGAAAGGTATCTTTAATTCTACCATCACTATACCCTAATAGATGTAGAGTCAGAATCTTTTATTCACTTATAAAAACATGCATTATTTGATAATAATGCAATCAGATGTTATTACAAAAGCCTCTGATGTCTCAGTAGCTCGAAGTATAGAAAGTTGAATATAAAAATACCCACCTCATAAAGTTAATGCAAGGATTAACTGAGAAAATATAGTTGACTCATGAACAATGCAAGGATTAGGGCACTGACCCCCATATCCATGTATAACTTTTGACTCCCCAAAACCTTAACTACTAATAGCCTAATTTTTTTTTAAGGGGGGGCAGAGAGAGAGAGAATCTGAAGCAGGCTCCATGCCCAGCACAGAGTCCAGGCGGGGCTCGCTCTCACAACTCTGAAATCATGATCTGAGCCGAAATTAAGAGTGGGACGCCTAACCAACTGAGCCACCCAGGTGCCTACGCTTGATTGGAAGCCTTACCAATAACATAAACAGTCGATTAACACATAGTTTCTGTGTTATATGCATTATATGCTGTACTTTTACAATAAAGTAAGCTAGAGTAAATGTCATTAAGAAAATCATAAGAGAAAATACATTTATAGTACTGTACTCTATCCAAAAAATCTGTGTATAAGTGGACACACACAGTTCAAATATGTGTTATTCAGGGGTCACCTATACATAAATTACTATGAATGTTGCCTGGCACAGAGCACATACTTTAAAATATTATTGTGTTATTGTTAACATATTTGGAGATTATAATACTACAGGATTTATTATATCAGTGCTTTTCAAACTTTTTTGATTGTGACCCTCATTAAAAGATACTTTTCATTAAAAAAGTTTACTCAAAGGATGCCTGTTTGGCTCAGTCAGTTGGGAATCTGCCTTCGGCTCAGGTCATGATCCCAGGGTCTTGGGATCAAGTCCCGCATTGGGTTCCCTGTTCAGTGGGGAGCCTGCTTCTCCCTCTGCCTGCCTCTCCCCTGCTCATGTGTTCTCTGCCTCTGTCTCTCTCTCTCTCTGACAAATAAATAAATAAATAAAATCTTTATTAAAAATATTTGCTAAATATATACACATATGTATAACTTAAAAGTTTCAAGAAATAAAACACTTATTATATATAATGCATTCTCATTTTTTTCTTTTTAAAAAATTTTAACTCCAGTATAGCTAACATACAGTGTTATGTTAGTTTCAGATACGCAACATAGTGATTCAGCAATTACTCAGTGTTCATACGATAAGTGTACTCTTTTTTTTTTTTTAAGATTTTATTTATTTATTCATGAGAGACAGAGAGAGAGAGAGAGAGGCAGAGGGAGAAGCAGGCTCCCAAGGAGTAGGGAGACTGATGCGGGACTCGATCCCAGGACCCTGGGATCATGCCCTGAGCCGAAGGCAGACGCTTAACCATCTGAGCCACCCAGGCGCCCCGATAAGTGTACTCTTAATCCCCTTCACCTATTTCACCCCTCCCGCCACCTACCTGCCCTCTGGTAATCATCAGTTTCTTTTCTACAGTTAAGAGTTTTGGTTTGTTTCTTTTTTTCTTTGTTCATTTGTTTTGTTTCTTAAATGCCACATGTGTGAAATCATATGGTATTTGTCTTCCTCTGACTTATTTCACTTGGCATTATACTCTCTAGCTCCATTCATGTTCCTGCAAATGGCAAAATTTCATTCTTTTTATATAGCTTAGTAATATTCCTGTGTGTGTGTGTGTGTGTGTGTGTGTGTGTGTGATCAGTTTTATCCATTCATCTGTTGATGGACACTTGGGCTGTTTCCATAATTTGGCGTTTTTATATAATGCTACAATAAACATAGGGGTACATCTATCTTTTTAAACCACAGTTTTCATATCCTTTGGATGAATACCCAGCAGTAGAATTACTGGATCATATTGTAGGTTTATCTTTAATTTTTTGAGGAACTTCTGTACTGGTTTTTTTTTTTTACAGGGGCTAACCAGTTTGCATTCCCACCAACAGTGCAGAAGGGTTCCTTTTTCTCCACATCTTCACCAATACTCATCGTTTCTTGTATTTTTTTATTTTAGCTATTCTGACAGGTGTGAGGTGATATCTCATTGTGGTTTTGAGTTGAATTTCCTTGGTGATGAGTGATGTTATAGATCTTTTCATATGTCTGTTGACCATCTGTATGTCTTTGGAGAAATGTCCATGTCTTCTGCTTATTTTTAATTGGATTATTTGTTTTGTTGGTGTTGAGTTGTATAAGTTCTCTTAAGTTTGAACCCATTCTTTATTCCTCTCCCCCACATTTTAGGTATATGGTGTCATACTTTACAACCTTTCATTCTGTGAATTCTTTGACTTATTTTTATAGATATGCACATGTTTAGCTGTGGAGAGTCTGGTCTGCCAGTCTTCGGGTTGTTTTCTGGGTTATTTACACTGATCTTGGTTGTATCTGCAGGACGAGGTGAGTGTACTTAGTATACTCCTACTCTGCCATCTTCCCTTGAAGTCTAATTTTTTTTCCTTTCTTTGCTTTTTTTTTTTTTCTGTTCTATTCACTTTTCTAGGAGGACTGACCTTGATCCACCTAGTAGTTGTCACCATTTGAAAAAGACCATATTACCAGCATTTCTTTTAAATCTGAAGCATGTTAAGAGTTCAGGACCCACTGATAAGAATTATAAAGTTTAAGTGACAAGGGAATGTCTGGCTTCAGTTGAATTTTCAAAGGTTTGCCAATTAGACTGAGAAATACGATCATCTGACCCCTGTAATATATATTGAAGTCCATTTTTTTCTTTATCCTCAAGAAGAAAGAATTTCCCATGCATAAAATGTACTTAGGGGTGCGTGGGTGGCTCAGTTATTAAGCAGCTGCCTTCGGCTCAGGTCATGATCCCAGGGTCCTGGGATTGAGCCCCGCAGTGGGCTCCCCGCTGGGCGGGAAGCCTGCTTCTCCCTCTCCCACTCCCCCTGCTTGTGTTCCCTCTCTCGCTGTCGCTGTCTCTTCTCTGTCAAATAAATAAATAAAATCTTAAAAAAAAAAGTGTACTTAAAATTGCTTCCTGATACCTTTAATAAGATTTTATCAATTACTTTGTCCAGGAAGTTTCCCCATATTCTGCATATACCTATCTAGGACCTCATGAGTAGTGTGCTGAAGAAGCAGAATGATGGCAAATTCAGACCTCATTCTCAGAACTTGGTTGAAGGGAGTGTTAATTTATGACAAAGAGATTAGCAATTCATTTTTTTTAAGATTTATTTATTTATCAGAGAGAGAGGGAGAGCACATACATGTGTTGGGGGGAGGGGCTGAGAGAGAGACTCTCAAGCAGACTGCCTGCTCAGCACGGAGCCCTACTCAGGGCTCAATCCCATGACCCTCAGATCACGATCTGAGCAGAAATCAAGAGTCTGATGCCTAATGAACTAAGCCTCCCAGACGCCCCAGCCATCAATTTATTAAATAAAAATAAAAAAATAAAAAACCTGCTAGTTACCACTGTAACATGGCATCTCTTAGACCAGATGAAAAAGTCATTTGGAGAGGAAAGGAATATAAGCGTAAACTTGAACCCTAAAACGTGAGAGAAGCTTTTTTTTTTCTCCTGGTCGCACCCTTCCCCCAGCCTCCAGCCCTTTGAGGAATGGAAGGAAAACACAAAATGCCAGTCTCAGGAATTGAGTTTTGCATGACTTCACCTGACTGCTAACTGGCTCAGGAGCAATGTGCTATGCACACTGTGTTAAGATGAGCGATACATAATTTTAGAGATATAGAGGAAGGCATTCTGTGATTGGAAGAGTTAAGAAGATTATCTGTCTACTCAATCACTCTTTACATTTGCATGTGCACACAAAGATGAATAATTGATCAGAGGTGAATAGAGATGTAATGCTATGGAAATTCAAAGGAAGGGGAAATTTGAAATTTATTCCTGGGCTTAGAATGTTCAGGTTTGAAAGGGACTTAAATTCATCTATGTTCTAGGATTACCATCTACTTTGTGTATGAATTACGTCCTTTGCCTTGACTTACACTTTAAGAAATCTTGTTAGGAAATTGATAAGTTTTACACGGAAAACAAAAAGGTTTTATTTCTACAATAATTTACAATCAGAAACTTCTATCATTTATTACCTCTTGGGCATGAGATCTGATGTTAGGATTAAATAGAAGACACTTGTAAGTAATAAATGTGGAGTCAAATGTTCATGCAGCCAGTCTGACACTCTGCCTGGGCCATTGTGGCATCAAGTTCACCTAGGTCATGGATACCTAAGATCTGGCCAAATAGCTGTGCTTACGGGAAATGAAAATAACTACTGATATTTCAGGGCAAGGGGAATACCTAAAGTCTGGTACCTAGATTAATGATCATATTCGTGTCATATGAAAATATTGACCTTTTCAAGAAGTAAATGATTTCAGTAAAGATTAGGTGATTTTTGTATAATCTATACACTCTAAAGTGAAATGGCATTTTATGTGATGAGGGGAAAAAGCTGCTGCTTTTCCCTTATTCATGATTACATATTTATGGTTTACAAGCCCGAGCACAAACCAATAATTAATAATCTCTAGCTACAATAGTAGACTGTGGACTGTAATATTAATGTTTAATACATCCGATCAGCCCATCACCCAGGGACATAAATGGACCTGTCATTTTGTATGAGGCTGTCATCATTCTCTTTGGTTAAATGTACTATTTATAATGGTCCCAGTAATCGGCAGCAAGGTAATCTGGAAACATATACCACAGACACAAGGTCTGTAGTTTTCCCCAGCCGTATTTACATGGTTTCCTGTTTAAGGGTTTCTTTTGAACATTTCTCTTCATGTATTGTCTTAGCTGAAAAGAAGATTCCAGCTGAGCATTTTTGTTTGTTTCTTTTTGTTCTTTCTTTCCTTTTTTTCTTTGCTAGCTAGAGGACTTAAAAATAGACAGTTTCTGGTGACCAAAAAGAGAAATCCGAATAAAGTAAGTGAGCCCCTCACAGATAGTCTTGAGGCTTTCACTGGTATGAATACAAAGGTGGTAAGTAAACAGTTCTTATCTCAACTGGGGTATTCACATATTAATTGGCCTTTGACCGCGTTTGTCTTGTTTGGATTTGTCACCCATGGAATGAACCTGGAGCACAACAGAGTTGTCCTGTTGTTGGAGTCACAGGCTTCTGCAGATTCTTACTGGGTTATAACCAGCTAGTGTTTTTGTTTTTGTTTTCCTTAACAGAAATTAGCATGTTTAGTACCTACACTGTGCCACGTGTTACAGCTTTACATTCATTATTTCACATAATCCTAATCATAGTCTTACCTGGTAGCCCATCAGAGTGCCCTTTTCCTGATGAGATTGAGAATGTTTAAAACATGGCAGTATAAGTGTGAATTTAATATAAAGGCAAAGAAATATAAGAACGGAGAGAATTTTATAAACAAGTAATGTAAGATTTAAGATTGAAGCAGCATTTCAGAACCTTTACTTGGGTCATAGGAATGTCACATTCACCTGGGGCATTAACACAACTGATCAGTAGGATTCCTTTGAACTCTGGGGTGTGTGAGTCAAGAGTAGTCACTTTATGTTCTTCTGTAAGCACCTTCATTTACAGTACATGGAGTAGAGGACAAACCCATGGTTTGAAATGACTGAAACAAAATCATCAAAAGTTCTTTGCCTATGTGTTTAAATACATAGAGCATATTTGCTTATCTGATTGATTTATATTCCTTCAGCTTTCCATTACTTTTTTAGCAGTCCTCGGAGAATAAAGAAGACAGTCTTGAGAACATCCCTAAAGCTTTTCTACTTAGAAAGTAAACTGAAGATGCTTTGTTGAATTAAAACATTTACCACACACATTATTTAATAAGCATACTTAAGACCATCTAATACATACATTTTGTTTGCTCTCTTCAAACCATTTAATAAATATATTATTTTATCAAATAAAGTAACAATCATAGTTAACATTTGAATAGCCAATATGAGGCAATTAGATCCTGAAACTTACATTCAGCAATATATTGTCTTCTCTTCCCATTTTTTGTATAACCTGCATAATATCCTGATGATCTGAAGTGGATGGTAGTCTGCAAATAGGGACATGTAACAAACAGAAATTTAATAACACAAATATATAGTTTTGCCTACTTCGGTGAAATAATAAAGTACTTATCCTCAGAGCATTTTGTGAACTTGATCAATCATGCTTTCTTGAGAAGTAGGTCAGCATACGGATCTTCTCTGCATTAGAACTGAAGAAGTGCTTTTTAATTCTGCATGCAAGAATTCAGTAGGGGATATCTATCCTGGATTTAATGGCTACCCTCGAATAATTCAAATAATTCTGGTCACCACCCCCTTGGGACTTTCAGGTTAAAATTTTCGCATGTTTCTGTGGATGAAGACTTATACTATCCATTGCTGAATTTCATCTCTGAGACTTAGCTTTGATGAGTGGATGGAACAAAATCAGAGTTACTTGGGAATCTAATTCAGGTTCCCCTAATGGTCTGAGAGAATGATGAGTTGTGGGAAGTACATGTATTTGAAATTAAAATGTCCCTGAGCAATAGCTCTATCAAAATTTTCTTTCTTTTTTCTTGTAAAATGTATTTAACTTATCCTTGATGCAGTGGTTCTCAAGTCTTTTTCCATGGCCTACAAGCATCAGTAGCATCTGGGAACTTGTTAGAAGTACAAATTCTCGGGCCTCATCCCAGACCTACTGAATCAAAAATTCTTGTGGTGAAGCCAGCCAATATATGTTTTAACAACTTCCATGGGATTCTGATGCGGGCTAAAGTTTGAAACCACCCCTTTAATGCATACAACATACCCTTCAATTTTCTAAACTGTGCTGATTCAATTATTTGTGTTTTCAGTAGGGTCAAATTATAAAGTTAAACCTGTACTGAAAAATCACAACTCTTAGGTACAGTGACATTAAAGAAGTTGGTAGATTGCACATATATTTTATTTGCCATTTTACTAATTAGTGGCCAGCAAGGCTGGGTGTATGAAGTTGTGTCCAAATAAGAAAGCGCATTTGCTTTGATCCTGTTCAGGAGCCAGAATACTTTCAGCTTTCATCTCACATGAAAAGGTAGCAGGATTTAATTAGCTGAAAATAGTGCATTTCTTGACAAATGAACTTGCTATCCTGTCTGTGGCTTTCCAGTCATGATTTACCTTCTCAATCTAAGTGTTTATTTCCCTTTTGATTTAAAAAAGGACCATTTTCTGCAACCTCCAAGTATTGGAAGTAGTTAATATACCATACTCAAAGTTAAGTTAAATTACTTCCAGGTATTTAATATACCATACTCAAAGGTAGTTAAATTACTTCATATGTGTCAAGACCTTGTTCTTTTTTATATAATATGTCAGGTTCAGACTGAAATATAGAGCCAGCATTTGAAGATGGGTAAAGAAGAGAGTCCTTCTGGTTCCTTCCATATGAGTTCCATACCTATGAGTTATGGCCACAAAATCAAACTGGTATCATAAGTGACTCAACTCACCATAACTCATACCAGGCCAAATCATGAGACTGATAAGTCAGAAAGCACAGCAGCCCTGACACTCAGGTGGTGTGTAAATCATGCCAGCAGATTTTTATTATCTAAGGCTGATCTGACTATAGTAGAGCACTTGTGGGTATAAATTCATGTGGTTAAGAGAATCAATCATTTCTCCATTGAGTGCCTACTGTGTACAAGGCACTATGGGGGATATAAAGATACACTTCACATTGAACCTATGTAGCTTGAACAGAGAGCATACAACAAAGCAAGACTTAAATACTCAGAAAAAATCATTTAAAAACCCTATAGCCTTGTCTTTGTCATAAACTAGCTCAGGTTTTACTAGTGATTTCCATGGCAGCAGGTCATATCTTATTCATTTTCATTTTCCCAGACTTAACACAGAGTTGAGTATATATGATGTTGAAAATAAATCGAGGCTATTTAATTTCTTCATTTTCTGAATTTCCCTTATAATAATTTTCTAAACTATTCATGTGCCATTGATCATGTATTGCTTCAATTTCCATTATGTTTCCTATGTTGATATGCTTTATCTGCCCACGTACACTGTCTGGCATCTGACAGTCACATTAAATCCTTAAGGACTATGCTTAGTTGACCCATGGTAACTATTTGTTAATGACTGTGGAACTAGCATATTAGAATACCACATATTAGACCATAATACAAGAGATGTCGCTTAACAGAGCACTGTCAGCTGAGTGGTCCAAAACTTTTTAATTCAGAGAAGGCGTAAGTCCCTGGATTAGAGTAAGTGGAGAAAATGTAATGGCACAAGAATTCAGAGCTAGGGTGAAATGTAAAGATATCTACTCAGAAGTATCAGCTGTAATATCAGCTGAAAAGACCTAGTTTCTGAAAAATGATTTATTTTAAAGGTCATATGGTTTTATGTTCATTTATACTTTATTATCACAAGTTGATTTTTATTTGATTTTATTAAAAGTTGTTTCCTGCATCCCAGAGATGTTGTTCTTTTGTATAATACAGCCATCGGCAAATATGCTAGAAAGCAAACAGTATGTATTTATAGTTTCTGGTTCTTGTTGGTTATTTTGTTCTTTCAAACCTATGGAAGCATTCTCACATCTGTGCAAACGTGAGCAAAATAATTTATTTTTTTTTTAAAACCTAAATATGTTTTAATGGTATCTACAATTATAAAGTACCACTGATTTATAGCAAATATTTCTACATAAGTTAAAAGAATGATCATAAATGTTTAATTCTGACTACTAAATTATAGCATTATCCCTATATTATCTCTGTAATTTATCAAATACCTTGTTTCGCTAGCTTAAGTCCAGGCTTTAAGCCAGGCATTTTGAAGATTAATAAATTGTGATTAGGCAAAGAAGCTGGAATTCTCCTACAGAAATGGGGTGAAAAATAATATAAAATGGGGGAAATTGGAAGGGATATTTCAGTGGCCCCTTGACATTCCTCAACTTGATTCAGCTGCGTGCTGTTTTCGTAACCAATTTATTGGCAATTTTTTTAGGTTTAAGAAATCATGGACAAGGGGAAGAGATAAAATATGCATATTCAAACTTTTGACAGTCTGTTAGGAAAAAAATAAGTAGAAAACATAATGAGTTCCCTGAATAAAATATTTTATTTGTATCAGCTTCTTTCACTTTCAAGAGTTCTTGTGGCCCAAGCCAAATGAATTTCAAAGAAAAATCAAATAAGCATTGAAGAATGCAGACATGGAAATGAGAGCATACCACATGCTGCTGAAGGCTTTAGAACAGATTCCTTTGGGTCTTGAAGCCTCTGGTTTCGATGTGCATTTTATATTAATTAAAAATAAAAATAAGATATCTCTACAGCTGGGGAAGATCTTGGTCTCTCTGATGGTTTTCCCTGCCAGGCACACACAATCCGAGGTTTTGCAGAGATTATAATGATATAATGTATTGATTTTAGCTAACAAATGGCAAAACAAAAATCAGTTGGAGCTCCCTTTCATAATAAATGCCCAGACTCTCTGTGATTCCTAAACCCAGTAGAATTACATGTACTGGTTCAGCAAGCAACCAATACACTTGGCATATGAAGCAGGGTGTGGTGGTAAACAGAAGGTCTGTAAAAAAATTAATAGCTCCATAACTGACAGGCAACATTCAAACCAGGAGGGCAAAAAACTCTTTTAAAGACAAACAGTGTTATTACCTTCCAACTGTGGCTCTACTGTGACTTGTAACTACTTGGGCATGAATTCAAAGAAAAGCAGTGGAAGGAATCAGAAATACTAATAATGTCATGGCTAGAGATGAGAATTCAGAGGTCTCTTTCGAAGTGGTTGCCCTGCGTCAGGGACAGAAAGAATGACCTCATTTTCTAAGCTCAGTGTGACCCCCTTAGTTCAATGGTTAAATTATTTTGGAAACACATTCCATGTTATACTTAAACAGGTGCATGTTTGGTGGACAAAGTTTTCTCTAGACTACCCTTTAGTCCAGCTCTTTGGTTCATGTTTTTAAAAACAAAGAAGGGGAAATCACATCAATGAGCAACTCTTCTTGTGTACAAAGAACAAGCTGAAAAGCCCTGAATCAGAGCTGAGTGGATTGCCTGGTATCTGCTGTGTTCAGATAGTGACAAGAAGATGACTGATCACTCATTTACCAATAAGCTATTGGTTCTTTAGGCTCTGATAAATGTATTTTAATGATTTTCTGTTAAGCTTAGGTTTAATCTTTGAAAGTGATTAGAACACATTTCCTCTGTTTTGTATGTTTCACCTGATTTTTGATGAGCCTTGTTTTAAGAAGTAAATGTGTTCCTGCTAAGTGGTTGATATTTTTAATTGTATCCTTTAAAATTTTACAAAACCCAAGTGATAGAAATTTTTATAAAGAGTAACCTAAATAAAGAGGGTTTGAGTAAATACGTTAATATACTACTGAACCCAAACAAAATACCTGTGTCCTTTCTTTTTTCTTTTTTTTTAGATATTTATTTATTTGAAAGAGAGAGACACAGCAAGAGAGGGAACACAAGCAGGGAGAGTGGGGGAGGGAGAAGCAAGCTTCCTTGTAAATGAAAGTAGGTTGTGTAGTGGCCAAAACTTAAAAGATATTTTTGCAAATTAGTACAATTTTTTTTTAATTTCTGAAGAAATGTAGCCTCTAAAATCTCTTTGTGTGCTTTCCTACTTGCAAGTTCATTGTGCAATCCCTGCTTTTAAATGGTCATTTGCACCCCATTGAAAGTAGCACTTAGTTTTATAAATATTTAGTCTGCATTCATATTCAAAACCATAGCATTTGGGTTGGCACTAGGACAATACAGAGTGGCTCTAGCTATAACAAAAAGAGATGTGTGTATAAATTGCTGAGTGGTGCCTTTTTACTAGCACATTTTAATGTAAATATGGTGTCTGATGATACCACATGTAGATACTATCTACATGGAAGAACAAACCTTCTTAGATCGATTGTTAAGTGCAAAATGTAATTCTGAAACATTTTTAGAACCAGATCAATGTGGTTTCAGAGTATGTTAGTAAAAAGTATAAACTGAACCATGTATAGTATGGAGACCATAATAATAGATATGCTGTTATTGAAAATTGGATAATTGTGTGCATTCATATGTTGTAACATGTGCTCACTCATTTTATTCACACACGTCTATATTAAGGGCCAGCTTGAAATCTTACTGTGTGATAGGTGTTTGAAACACTGAATAACAATAATCTTGGAATACAGAAGATGAGGTTTTTGAACCATGAAAGATAAGGCATTAATTTGTCATGGGTTGCTGTATTCCAGAAACATTTTCTCATAGAAAAAAATGAGTATTTGTCCACTAAACCAAGTTAGATGACATGTACCTCAAATGTAATACACATTTTATTATAAAACCTAATAAATGAAAATATAAAAGGTAAAAATCCTCCTGCATCTCTCAGTTCCCAACTTGAGAATGTATCTCCTCTTACTTTTTGTTTTAATGTGGAAGGGATATAAGGAAGTGGGGGCATAGTGTAAGCCCAGGCTGATTGAAAGGGAAGTGAAGAGGAAATCAAAGTCCCGTGTGCCTCTGAAAAGAAAATAGGATTGCTGGGATCACCATAACACCTGACTAAAGTGGCTATCACTCTTTTGCCTTTTAGAAGTAGATGATGTACCTAGGCCTGGCTAATTTAAAATTGGAAGCACTTTTATATTAGATTTTTAAAAATTATAATAGTTACTTTACTTTTTGAGCTTTGTATATATTTGCTCACCTCAGTAGCTTAAACATGCCTTTACGTTAACTATTTCTATGACTCTTATTTTTTTATTAATGATTTTTATTTATTTATTTAACAGAGATAGAGAGCACAAGTAGGCAGAGCAGCAAGCAGAGAGAGAGGGAGAAGCAGGCTCTCTGCCGAGCAGGGAGCCTGACGTGGGGCTCGATCCCAGGACTCTGGGATCATGACCTGAGCGGAAGGCAGACGCTTAACCAACTGAGCCACCCAGGCGCCACTCTATGACTCTTATTAAGCAAATATAATCATCATGAGGCTTTTTATTTTACTTAGTGCACTATATCTATAGGTTTAAGCAGTTAATTTCCTAATATTTGATGATATCTCAAACTGTCAGCGTGACAATGACAAATACTTTCAAATTACATGCAGTAACTCAACAGTGCTTTTATTCTTCCTTTCCCTGCATGGGGAATTAATCACTTCCTTATATCAGTCATAGTACTTGAGTATATTTTTCAAAGTCACTTCATTCTGAAATGTCAATTATTGATTAGCATTTAAAATATGGCGCAGCCATTAAACTTAGCTTAGGTGAAGTACCCACTGACAGTATGTTTTTTCTGTGGAGAGCTATTTTAAATGAAGCATGTTAAATTATTTGATTTTCTTTATGGTGCCATATAATAGAGTTCCCAAACCACCACAAATCTTGGCAAATTATGCCTCCACAGGTCTCAGAAGCTATAGAACAATAGTTTCTTAAGCTTTTCTCATTCATGAGCCATGAGTAGACTGTAAGCTGTCAACCTTTTCCCTAGGAAGAGAGTAGAAGAAGCAGCACATCCATATGCTCACCTGTAATTCATGGACCCAAGCTGGCCTCATGTTACCATCCCCACTCTGGGGGGCAGGATTGGTAGAAATGTTTCCAGCAAGTGTTAAACACTGCCCTTTATGAAGACCTTCCAAGTGATGGCTTAACATCGAACATTATTCCCAAAAGTGAAAGGAAGTGGCTAAGGAGTCAAAATATGTGTGGAAGCTTTGGCCTTTTGGTGGGTGAGAAACTTTGTTTCTTGAAAGAAAAAGAAGGTAAGGGAAAGAGAGTCATTTCACAAAATAATAATAATTTAATTATTTAACCTTGTCATGTACCATGCCTCATATTAAGTACTTTACATGATTAATTTAATCATTGCAACATCTCAGTAAAATAGAAGCCATTAAATTCTAATTGTGTAGATGAAGGACCTGAGTCTTATAGAAAATAATAGGCATAGGGGCATCTGGGTGGCTCAGATGGTTAAGCATCTGTCTCCGGCTCAGGTCATGATCCCAGGGTTCTGGAATCGAGCCCCGCATTGGGTTCCTGCTTCTCCCTTTCCCTCTACTATTCCCCCTGCTTGTGCTCTCTCACGCTCTCTGTCAAATAAATAAATAAAATGTATATAAAAAAGAAAATAACAGGCCTAATGCACCCATTAGTAAGTGGAGGAGACAAGCTTAAAGCCCAGGTTCTTAATCAGTATGCAAAGATTGAAACAGTGGCAGGTTTGTAAGTTGGTAGCAGAAAAGTGAAATTCATGCAGTGGTGTTCCATTCTGCTGTGAAGTATGAGGCAAGTTTATATCCTAGAACTAAAGGCTAAGTTTGATGAGAGTTCGGAAAATATTTAAAACGCTTTTCATCTTTTGTTGGGATATTTGTCCAGGATTGACTGGAGAAAATGTTATGATTTGCACTATTGATATGAGGATAATGATCATGAATTTATAATGATAACAATCTGGCTGGTGAGTGGTTCCCCCCTGCCAGCAATTCTGGGAAGCTGTAGTGTAGGTTTGGGGAAAGTGTACAACAAAAAGATATTTGGGTATTGGCAGGGCCACTAATGCGATCTTAGGGCACTATATTAAAGATAGTTGAGGAAATATGTGAGAAAATCAAAGCAGTAATTATAGTCAATATTCTAAGGAAGTTGAAATAAATTTTGTAGTGGGAAAAGTTGAACAATCCAACTGGAAGATAAATCTTAGTCAGAAAGCGTAATCCTAGAATTGGTGATTTTGTATGAAAATTGGCTTTTAACTCTCGTGTGTGACTTTGGAGTGATTAGATAATAGAGATGAGTTCTAGGTGCAAGTGATGGAAGGATAGCTCAAATGATGCAAGCAAAATTGGCAAAATTAGGTGGAGGGAGAGAAAACTGTAGAAAGTTAGAGGGGGAACCAGCCCTGTAGTGATCTTTCTGAGGATCCCGATACCACTGAGAAGCCTAAAGGTCTCTGCCTCCCTCCCCTCCTCTTCTCCTTGTCCATCAAAGACGTTCTGCAAAGACACATTGCTCTACAGCAGACACTCCAACTATATCCCTATTCCCCGCAAGGTTAAGTTACTTAAATTATATCTTGTGCGTGATTTGGGAAGAGAACATTGTAATTCCATTAACAGTAGGATCTATTTAGGTACACCAAGGTATGCTATTATCTACTGTTACATTCTATGTCTTAAAAGGTATTGTATTTCTTATTTTATCCCCATGTTCAACTTGAAAATGCTGAGTATTTTGGATATCAGGCAGCCTTGTGTTATTAGCAGTAATGGTGTACCCATGATTCATTGCTTGCCGTTTGGCTTTAAAGTTTGATTAAAAGTTTAAATAACTTAGTGTAGGTGGAAACTATGCTTTTCCCACTTGTATTAGGGACCCTAATGAGGGTTTCTAGTGCTTTGTTCCTCTCAATTAAATACTTGTTCTGTGTATAGAATTAATGTAAAGATTGGTTTATAGTTCAAAGATACCACTAATTAGGTGATAATCTAATGTATTCTGAAGCCTGTTTTGTTTTCAGCTCAAGTCAGTATCTGTTGCCAATTGTACTCCAATTAATTCCAGTTTCAGTGTGAGAAATTTTTCCTTCACTGCACTAAATAGAGGGGGATGCCTTTAACTGAAGCTTCTCAGATCTGACATCTTTGCTCCTCTTTCAAAAATGATATGCTATATGAAGCATGTTAATTTGTTCAGTGCATTTCCATAGGTCTCATTGTCCATCACAATCTATTTGATCAGAGCATTAGGACAACATAATAGGTGTATGTGAAATCAAAGGGAAGAAGGTCAAAGTACGGTCGCACCTCACAATGTACATTTAGTTTTAATATTCTCCGAACAAAAATTTTTTAAATGCCAACGGCATATAAGGCCGTAAGCCACCTACTATCCTAGTACCTAGTAAGGCATTTTATACTTAAGAAATATGTATTTCTTCAGATAATGAAGGCAAATATGAATTCCAGAAGAATAGCAACTGCTCTGTGATAATTAATGAAAGAGGCAGTGACATGACTGGAAAAGCCAGGGACGTTGGATCTACACTGACCAGGTTTTAATCCTGGGGCTGCCACGTTTTGGGTGTAGTGAAATAAACTTTATTTAGCAGAATAAATTTTATCCTGACATAAATCTCTTGGATCCTAAAGTTTCTAAGCTGCAAAGCAGGTATAATAATAATAAGCACAGGTGTGTCTGTGTGTGTGTGTTCATTTGAAGCCATGTCTCATAGTTTGCAGATGTGCTCCTGTGTCTGTAATTAGGCATTTTAAGACAATTTGAGAAAGGGTTTCTAGCCTCTTTGTCACCAGAGTTTGAACACTGCCTGAAAGTGTGAATGTTTGTGTGCTGCAAAACACATGCCAACTCACGTGGGTGAAACATAACGGGGCCATTCAGACTGCTGCTTCCTCAGAGTTTCCAGAGGACAGAGAAAATGCAATTGTAAGTTTCTGTCTAAAAAAGCTAAGAAAAATTATACTGAGCTAATCTAGTACCAGAGACGGGAATAAGTTTAAAGATGCAAAAGATGTCAATGATCATAATATTGATAATAATAATTGTAGCTAATAGATATGAATACCTAGCATGAGACAGCTAGTGTTCTAATATTTAATTGTCACAAAGACCTTGTAAGATAGATATTCATATTTTCCTCCTTTACAGATGAAGGAACTGAAACACAAAGAATTATTTAATTTGCTCAGGCAGAATTTTAAAATGGCTCCCCCAGATTCTCAGTTGTGGGTTATTCAATCAAACACTAATGTAGGTACTGCTGTGAAGAGATTTTGCAGACATAATTAAAATTCAAATACAACTGACCTTAAAATATGGAGATTTATCCAGGTGGGCCTGCCTGATAAGATCACATGAGCCTTTTAAAGGCAGATGGCTTTCTCAGGCTGGTGGCAGAAGTCAGAGATTCAAACCACAGGAAGCTCTTAAGGTGCCATTACAACCTTGACGATAGAGAGAAAGACTGGAAAAGACCTGAGAGTAACCTCCTATCCAGAGGCAGCAGGAAAGCATAGTCATGCAGCAGCAGGAACCTTGATTCTATAATAACTGAAATGAACCTAGTAGCGGATTTCCCCAGACTCTTGATTTCAGTCTCATTGTACCTGAGCAGAGAACCCAGCCATACCATACTTGACTTCAGGCTTACGGAAGTGTGAACAAATAGATGGGTGTTGTTTGAAGGTGCTGTGTTTGTGGTGATTTGTTATATAGCAGTGGAAAACTAATATAGTCCTGTATTTACTGACTATAATCTTAACTGCTAAGCTCTGTAGCACTAGAACATAGACAGAAGCATGAAACAGACCTCAGACCTGGAAAATGAGTCTATGCCGCAGTCAGAGTTGAGGCCTGGAGGTGATAGGGTGTAACCAAGAGCATGGCATGAGAAGTCCTCTCCTGGGGGGGAGGGGGAAGTGATCTCAGTGTGCGCCCATCCTGAGAGGCAGAGGGAGAGATTGAGAGAGATAGGGGGTAGGGGAGATTGGTTCAGAAACTGGATCCCTCCATAGCCCACTTATTATCACATGACCCAACTATAGGAAATGTCATCTGAAACAGTTCTTCTGGTTTATAGCTATTTGAGAAGTAGGCAGAAAGAGCAGAACGTGTCACCTAGAGCCTTGCAATTCAAAATGTGACTTGAGGACCAACAGCACCTACAGCATCGGGGTGCTTGTTGGAAATGCTGAATGTCATTTCCAGCCCTAGACCTAGTAAGTCAAAGTCTGCATTCTGACCAGATCCCACATGATTTCTTTGCACAGTAAAGTCTTTGAAGCACTACACTAGGAAAAACAAACAAACAAAAGCCCTAGCAGTTTCTGTATAACAGTTTCTGTCAGTTTCCAAGTAGGGTATAGCTAATAAAAAGATCTTTATGGAATTTGAAATATTTTTCTTTATTTTCTATTTTTAATATCCTAGCAAATTGTCATGATACACATGGCTTAGAAAAACTGTTTAGAAAATTTAGAAAAATGGATTGTATAACTAAGAAGGAAAAAAACCCACATCCATGAATCTTCAAACAACTTATACACATCTTTAAAGAAATATCTGCATATTGAAAATCTCTATGAATTGTATATAGAAGCCCTGCAAATATATTTACTGTATGCTGCATATATGATCTGATTTATCTTGGTATGA
This sequence comes from Eumetopias jubatus, assembly GCF_037043125.1. Lineage (NCBI taxonomy): Eukaryota > Metazoa > Chordata > Mammalia > Carnivora > Otariidae > Eumetopias > Eumetopias jubatus. The sequence continues at coordinate 46,185,572 of NW_028274820.1, read as the reverse complement.
AACATCCTACCTTAAAAAACACAATGTGTGCTCTTTAACAGTTCGAGTGGTGTGCACATTTTGACACATGCAGCTAGGACCCTCAAACATTTTATAACGTTTTCAAATTTTAAAGCAAGTATCACTATTTTAAATTATACAAACCTATTTTTAACACTAATAAAAATTACAAAAACCATTAAAAAAACAGGATATGAAAAGGGAGGATATTTTTCATGTCCTAAAATACCATTAATAATACAATTAAAGATTCCATTTCTTTAAAGAGAACAATGCAACAACCTAGGCATACACATTTAAATACAAACAGTTCTTTAAAATTGCCAATTTTTTCCAATGAGAAACTAGAATTACTTGTAGATGAAGTCTGTTATTTTTCCCTAGGCTGTGAAGCCATCATGAATCGGGAATATTTTATTAGGTAGATAAGGCAGTAAGAGCAAACAGCCATGAAATCCAGGCCACAACAATCTCAACATGAGATTGTCATTAAGATCAAAATAAATTATTACAATTTTCAGAAATGGTTGTGAGAGAGAATTTAGTCCTTCATCTACTTTCAGGAAGGGCTGTATAAACAGGAACAACATGAAAACATTCCATGAAAACATCCCAACATACAAGGTAATTTTTAGAGACTGCATATGAAATTCCTGCCGTTTGGGTTATAAATTGAGCTTTTAATTTTTTCATGGAAGTGAACATATGTATTAATTGCGAATTTGAAATAATAATCTTTGTGTTAGATTTGACTATCTTTATGTGGATTTTTTAATAGAGAAAAACAGAATTACACAAAACTCAACTACTTTCCAACAGTTATGACATTTCCAGTATCATATGGTGGGTTTGTATTTGAAATGAGTGCCATTAACTACATTCTTGCACTATTGTAGAAAAAGAGTACATTATTTAATCAATTTCTCTTCTGTTATCCCATGAGTTGGAAGCCTGCCAGCAATTGATCTAGCAAGTAGTATCTATTTGACCTGATCTATAACCAGAAGACCTCCTGTAAAATAGAGTCCATATTTTTATCATGTTCTATGCCTCATCGCTTTCAGAAAGTAATTACTTTATTAAAATAGTAAATCTCCAATAATTAAAATGAATATAACTTCATAAAATTTTTAATTAATATTGTCTCCGTATAATTTTAAGAATATTCTTCCTCTCTAGTGTTCTGATTCTGCTTCTGATTGAGATTTTGTTTTAGATTTTGTCTAGGGTGACACGATGTATTTGGAATAGAACCACCATCTCTGTGTACACCTTCAGCGCCTTCCCTGTTGTATTCATTGGTACCAATTATAGTCACTTTATAACATTCGATTTACATGAGATCCAAGAAGCCAGTTAGGTGACAACTGTCACACTTTAGTGTATAGGTGGAGAGCTGAAGATTTCACCCACAAGTACTGCCACCAAAAAGCAAAATTAGTGTATTCTAAAATTAAGTGTGAGTTTGAAGGGGAATTCAAAAAAAAAAAATAAAAACTACATGCAACATTGATTTATTTAGGCACATTTTTATCACCATAATTAACTTTTAGGCTAACTCGTGCTCAATTTTAAAGAATTCTTTCTACATTATGCAAGATTCACTTTTACTTTAAGTGTATCAAACTAAGTCTTTGTAGGCATAAAATTAAAAAACTTAAGAAACTAAGAAAATTAAGAATCAGTACCAATAGCTGGACATTCTGAAAGCTACAAAGCTTAAATTAGTACTTTTTACTGGAAAGACTTTTTCTAGAAAGTGGGTTCTCACCTGTTTTTTCTCAGGAAAGTATAAAAAGCATTATTTTAGTAGAGCAATACTAGCACAATATAGGTTTGAATTTACTTTATACTACATCCTTGTCTTCATTTTCTCTTCTCTATGGCCATGGGAAATGATTAGGAAAAAGAAAAAGCTAATGCCTTTTAAAGAGGGAAGCTGTAGTGCTTAGATTTAGATAGAACCTGGGATTCCATGCCTCAAGGTCAGTATCTAACTCACCCAATGGAGAAGTCACGCTCTCTTATTAGTATGACACAGGTTCATTTATTTTCTTGCTGCAAACTTGCTGTATTGGGCTTTTCTGGCTCTTAATTAGCTTTCTGCCTCTTAGCAATGTTAAGGTATCTTGGCATTGCAAATGCAAAACCGAAACCATCAGTAGTATTTCAAGGACCTACATACAGATATGCTTCTTTTTTAAAAGTCACTTTTTTATGTATAAAATAAAAAATAAACTTGGGGTATCTAGCTGACTCAAAACCTGATTTGATTCTCCAATTTTAGGTTCCGATTTAAAATGATGAGAACTGTTAGTTTCTATAATTAACATAGCTCTCTTTTCACATTACCATTTCTGAAATCAGCAAATTCCTTAATCTTTGTACTTCCTTTCAACGTTGGATAATTTCCAATTTGAAGTGTTGTTGTGAACCTAAATAGAATCAGCCCAGAACAGCTCTGTGATGCATTGAGAAATAAACGTGTCTTTGGAGAGAGAACTTCAAGTGCGTATTAACTTGAAATAATTTAACCTGAGTGTGGAATCATTTGCAGGTTTTCTTGTGTGCAGCTGTGGGAATTGCTTCTCTTGGCCGAGTTGGGGGAGATGCCTAGCTACTTGCAATTTTGTCACATCTGTCAGCTGGATAGCTAAATGGAACATAGAGTAAGAGGTAACATTACATAGATTTGGGACATTCCCTAGAGGGTCTTGTCTCCTTGCAGCAGTGAATAAATTATGTGAAAACCGAAATGAAATACAGTATTGTTGATCTGCCAACTCATGCCATTTGAATGGCATGGAATGGAGAGTGCTAGGAATGGAGAAAAAAAAATATCACTTCTTAGATTTGCCGTTTAAATTCTTTACAGCCAGAGGCTCCAATCTATCATTATCATATTTTCTGATCCCCAGATGAGACCAATGTTATCTATGCAGGTTGTGTTTTTTTTTTTCTGATTTGTAAGATTTTTTGAAAATATTTTACAGAGAAGTAATCATTATATCATAGTTAGGTATATATTTTCAACAAGTTTTCATGTTCGGAAAAAAATGTTAAGTGGAATCAGACATGCCAGGGGACCTAAATATTAAGTGTCAGAGTCCATCAAAGGCTAATGATTATGATTATACAGTAAAAACAGTCAACAGCTTCCAGATCAACTGGGGGCAGCTGCACAACTAATACATAGATGCAACACCAATTATCAGAGACCCCATAGTTTACTAAAAGATGTCATTATGCAGTGCCTATTTATGTGTACTTAATTGGTGTGATTTTATGTGGAGGAACATTGTTATTTTAATTCCTAGGAAGGCACCTAAGTAGAGAAACGAGGTGACCTTCAGTTTAGTCATCTTACTACATAGGTTCCTGTGTTTTCTACACAGAGATCTTTTTAACTAGGTGGGAGGTTAATTGGCAATAGCTTCCACTCTCATCTTGAAGAGTTCTTGTGAAGGTTAATGAGAAGACATTTGAAAGAAATTTATAAACCGTAAAGGATCAATAGCAATGATTATTATTATTATTGAGGGTTCAATAAAGACCTAACACACAGGAATTGTATGTGTCCCTTGCTTGAGTCTTGACATAAAATGTTCATCTTGCTACATAGTCTCTCAAGATTTGCCTTGATGTTCATGAAAGAAATATTTACTAATCATTGAATTTATGCAGAAAAGCACATAAGATATAAAATCACTAAGTCATCAGTATCCTCAAGGAGTTTGTAGTTCAAAAATATGGCCATATATAGCAAGCATGAAAAAATAATTGTAAGCTGACATAAGGAAAATGAAAATTCTCTTCTTCCTGAGGTTATTTGTGAAAATTTTTGGGTATGAGTTGGGCCTTAAAGAGTTAATGGTCTGTCAGCAGTCCGAGCAGAGTGGGGTGGTTATTCCAGGTATAGAGAGTGTAATGCAGTAAGGTTTTGGAAGATTCGATGCAAAAAGTAGGTTGGTCAATGGCAAATAATAGATAAAAATATAAGAAAACATGAAACTGTTATATATTAAAACATTGAGAAGTACAATATTTATTTGGAGATTATAGGTTGAAAGAACCCTAAGTCTCACAGCAGGAAATGTCAGAATCCATTGTCAAATCCATAGAGAAGACAGTTTGGCCTCACCACATTCAAAGATATTCAATTCATTGCCAGTATTTAAAAGCTTGGTATTTTCCACAGAATTCTTGTTTCTAGTTTTCTTGAACTTCTGATCAAAACTACAGTGGTGTGTCCATTTTCCCTTGTGGCTTTAATCAGAACAGAACTCACGTTCCATTATAGATAGGACTCATGCTGTCCATATTTTATTACTGCTGACTTGCTTCAGTTATTTGTGCTGCTTGCCTAGTATATGAGTTTGCAAACCCTGATCTGCAAGATGCCAGAACTCCCTGTTTGACATTCATAATAGTTCTTTCTTCCCTCTCTTTGAGCACTACCCAAATTTTCCCTTCTGAGGTAGCTTCTTCATGTTCTGAAACATATTTTTGAAGTTCTTCCTTATACTGAATTAAAATATACTTTCTTGAATATTACAGCTATTTGTCTTAAATATGCTTAAAGAACTAACATAAGAAATCCAGGGGCTCCTGGGTGGCTCAGTTAGTTAAGCATCTGACTCTTGGTTTTGGCTCAGATCGTGATACCGTGGGTCCTGAGTTCGAGCCCCATGTGGGGCTCCATGCTCAGGAGGGAGCCTGCTTGGAGAGTCTCTCCCTTTGTCCCTCCCTGCAAAGCGTGTGCGCTCTCTCTCACTCTATTTCTCTCTCTAAAATAATCTTCAAAAAAATTAATATTTTTTCCTTTAGTAAACTTTTAAAATAACATATTATGTTTTGATAATTTTACCCTCAGTTATGGATTTCATTACCGTTCTACTACCAACTCATTGTTTCAAACTGCCTACTGAAGATGTCTAGCTAGATCTTTGTCCCACAGAGAAAATAAAACATGACATGCCTGAATTGAAGCTGAGCTCATCATTTTCCCCACCAAACCAGGTTCTTCTATATTCCCTAGCTTAGTAATTGATCTCAGCATTCATCAAATGACTCAGTCTAGAAATCGTCTTCCTAAACTCCTTGCACTACTTCATACCTTATATCCATTCAGCAAGTACCATAACTGCACTAAAACTTATTTCATTCTTCCATTATCATTTACTGTGGACCACTGCCATTTACTGCCATAGCCTCCTAATCTCCTTGTCCTGAGTCATGCTCACCTTAAATCTGTTCTTCATACTGCTGCTAAAAGGTCTCTTTAAAATGTGGATTTTTCTGGGTTTTCCCCTAATTTTTAAAAATGTCATTGATTTACCACCATATTCAAGATGCAGTCCAAACTATTTAGCTTGTCCTTCAGACACTTTCCAGTATCATTTACTACTATATTCTGACATACTCTCACCAACATTTAGTTTTCCATATTATCTATCAATTAACTGCTCTCCCAACGTCCTTTTCCAGATCATCTGACAGGTTAACTCTCTAGGGTCCTGTAATGGGAGTTCAGTTAATGCCTCCTTGGTCAGGCCATTCTGCTCCACCCCATTCGAGATGAATTAGGTCCTCGGTTTTGTTTTTCCAAGGCACCTTATGCATATAACTAGCTCTGCATGGAAATCAACAGTTGTTTTTTAATACTAAGTAGACTATTGAGGATATGGATTATATCTTAATAATTTTCTGGATCCTTAGCAACTAGCCCAGAGACTGGTTCACATTTGGTACTCATTAAGTGTTAATTGAATAAATGAATTAATACCTGTTATTAATTATAGGTTAAATATCCTCATGTTTTCATACTTCTTTCCTGACTATTCTTGGTGTATTCTTTGTTTTGCCAATACTTTCCTTTAATTGAGGTATATTATAATCAGTGAGAGATGAACAGAAAGACCTAATTCTGTGATGAAAGATATGAGAACTTTAAAATCATGTATACCCAGTGTCATATCTCATTTCATCCAGATGCCACCTATGTGATCATGGAAATCTATTGACCTCACTGAGTCTTAGTTTCCTCATCCATAAAATATGAATGATAAAAGCTGGCCACAGGGTTTTCACTAAAAATAAATGATACACTCTAGGTAAGGATTCTGGAGTGCAGCTAGTTAATATTCAATTCTTTACATTAGGTTTATATTCTAGAACTCATCACATCATTCCAATATGTAACCATTATGCTAAAATTTTTGTGGAATAGTACTCCAGAATTAGACTTAGAATTCTCACTCTTTTGTTAGATATATAAATCAAATTAACAGGTTAATACATTTAGGTCAAAAAATTAGAATGGGAAGTATATTATATTTTTCAATTTAAATATTGTGGCTGTTCAGAGAAACATTACTAAAGTAGAAACCCATTTGTCTCTTTTTTAATTGCTATGAACTGTATTTAACAAACTTCAAGAGTAATGTGATGAACAATCCCTCAAAATTATGAAAGCTTCACTAGCTCCTTTTCAGTTGGTGGGATCACAGCTACTCTCTCTGTGAGGAAACATCTGTCATTTAAGCCCTCTCCTTGGTATTTTGCCCTGTGTCTGAATACATTCGGTTTAACTGGAAAACTACAATGTATATGGAATAGAGCTTGAATTGGGGGAGGGGGTGACAGTGAAGAGGCATAAAAATACAGGAAACTCTTTCTTCTTCAATGGATATTGGTCTAACTGTGGTTTCTCATGGCCTGAGAAGAGCATAGAGTTGGTCTACTTTTTGCCCTTGGTTGAAATGTGTGGCGGCAAACAGTGATTACTGGAAATGATATACCAACAGTGACACTATAAAAGTCGAAAATAAAGTCACTTACCAACTGGAGTCAGGTTTAGAATGATAGCCAGGAGGGACAGCAGAATGAGATCATGGCAAGAGTGAATGAGGAAGCAGATAGTTAGGGGTGGCAAAACTCCCTAGGTATACTCATTTATAATTTTATATGCCTGTATATTTTAAAATCTCAAATGGAAAACTTTGAGTACTCTTAAAGCCTGAATTATTTAGATGTTGGAAAAAATAGAAGTGAAAGAATTAGCCTGAGTTTTATGACATAAATTATTACAAAACATATTTATTAAACTTTCCTGAGAGAAGTAAAATAGAGATGTCTTAATTAGTTGCAAGTCTCACATATTGCAGAATTTTTTTCAAGAAATATGCATGTAACAACAATAATTTAAACCATACAACAACTACCATATATCATGGTACATGAACCTGACATGCCAGGTTGTGTGCATGTATATTTTCTAATTTGCTCCAACAGTAATCCTGGTAAGTAATTCTATCCTTGCATTCAAGAAGAATAGAAACACAAAATGAGTAAAGCTAGTCGGTAGCAAAACTGCTACTTACTCTTTTATTATGGTAACAAGAGGGTGTCTAATTATGGGTAAGCTTAACTTCAGTGTTTTGAGCAGGTAACTCAACAGAACTGATTTTGAACTCATGACTAAATGTTAGTCTCACCTCAACCATTTTCTAGCCAACTAACTTTGAGGATGTCACTTAAACTCAAACTTAAAGTTTGAGTTTATTTTAATATTACAATATGTGGAGAATATATGTTATAACTAGCTTTACTAAATTATGATCCATCTAGTTAGTATATAAATGTATCCTATGAACCATCAAATGGTATACTTGTTTTTGATAGCACTCTTGGTCAATAAATTTACTAGATTATAATAGTCCTATATCTTCAAGATGACAGCATTTTATAGAACTGTATGTATCCTTTGTAAGACATATTTCTTATATGGAAAGTTTAAATGTATATCTACATAAAGTACAATTCTATTTTTCCTGTTTTAAATTGTCTTTAAAGTATTTCCTACAAATTTTGACCAGTTTAGAGTCTTGAAAGTTCACTGGTTTAGGCTTAAGTACAACGAGGCCAAGAATTATAAGGAGTACATGTAATATTTCAACAGCATATTCTCTTAGAAAAATTGTGATAGCTTAAGATTCCCTTCAGTTACAAGGTATAAGTTAGTATCTGAGCAAGTGATACAAACAGAGGCTCGAGGGCCATCGGTATGTGGATGGGGGGACATAGGCTTGATCATCGAATCTTCTGGAAAATTTCAACAATTGGGCTTAAATTATTGTTTAAAGTATAATATTTTCAGTAAGATATACATCTCACAGTATCCTTTATTTGCAGAGTTCAATACTTATGTCTGGGAATTCATATTGAAAAATTAGTTCCAGGGTTCATATTGCATATGTTTAAATGTTCACATCAACAACATTGCCTAAAATATTCTTATTATTTTAAGGAAAGTTGTCTTTATGACTTTTTTAAAGATTTTATTTTATTTATTTGAGAGAGAGAGAGCACAAGTAGGGGAAGGGGCTGAGGGAGAAGGAGAGAGAGAATCTTAAGCAGACTCCCCACTGATCCTGGTACCTGACATGGGGCTCAATCCCACGGCCCGAGATCATGACCTGAGCTGAAATCAAGACTTGGCCACTTAACCAACTGAGCCTCCCAAGTGCCCCAAGTTATTGTCTTTAAATTGATTTAAAGCAGTGATTTTTAAACTGTTTTTGTAACTATACTGAGTACTTGGGTGCAGGGCAGAGTGGGGGAGATGAGTGGGGTGAAGCTAGCTGACGCCCATGTCCTAATCTTCTTCAAACCAGTCCAGCTTTATTTTTGGTTTGTTGTGTACATTGAGAACCTGCCTAATAGTTTAGCCTTTAAAAGAAATATTCAGCTGCTAAAACCAAACAGCAATTTTAAAACCAATGGCCTAGAATAAAGCTATCCTATTTTCCCATTGGAGGTAACACAGAATTGCTCTTGAAATACACTCTTCATTTAACCATGGAGACTCATCATCTTATCCATTCCATTTACATAAATTATTAGCTTCTTATTTAGATATTATCAGAACCACTGTAAGCACATGCTTCAATTAGAAATGTGTAAAGCCATTACACTAGGTCTATAGTTATGCCGAATCCAAGCATTCCATTATTTTCAGATCTCAAATTTTGTAACCATCATTTCTACTACCACCTTCTTACTCCCAAAGATTTTGGTTGTCATTCTTGATCCCATCAGGTTCTTTTGAGCTAGAACCTTTGGATTTATTTTGCCTTCCCCAACCAGCCTCTCATAACTTCACATGTTACTCTACTTGATGCTTGTGACTTAATCATTCATCAGATTTTTTTTTTGTGATTGGGCTTTGTTAACAGAAATGTTTGAGTTTTTCTGCCTGCTAATTGGTAGGATATTACTGTAGCCATGTGTGATTTTCAAACATTCAGTTCTTTATTTTTTAATTATCTCATGTCTGAATGATATATATCATTTCATGAGAATAGTATTTCCTGCTTTATAGTATGCCACTAAGCTTTGGAGAAACATGAATGTTTTTTCTTAGTATCATTTTTTATGCCAAAACCTTCACTCATATTCAGAGTTTCAGAGCCATCAAAAGTACCTAAATCATTCAGTGTAAATAATATGAGAAATTAAACCTACTTACTTATCTGAATTTTTGCTGTGGCTGGTTTTTATGTGTAATGTTATATGTAAGGAATTATAACATTTCTAAATCACTCTTGCAAAAGGACTTGTAGAAAATCAACTTTGGAAGGGTTTCAAAGGCAACTTTAATTGATGGAAAGGTAGCTATCTTTTTGCCAAGTTTTTCTCTCTCTAGCCTTTATAGAAGCTCACCCTCTCATTCTGTGAGGAGGCTTCCACTGATCCCCCCGGACCAGGTGAAGCACTTCTGTTGCACTGTTTTATAGTACCATATGCCTTTCTTTGACAGTATTTGTTACAATTGCAATTTTCCATGCATTTTACTAAGAACATTTAATTAATGTCTGTCTCCCTCTTTGCGGGTTCTCTGAGGGCCAGGGCAGTCCTTCTTTCACTGATCTTTGTATCCTCAGTGCCTACCCTAGTGCTGGACCTACCAGGTTCGAGAAATAGTGTTAAATAAGTTTGATTAATGCATGCATGTGAATTATTTCCTTTGTTTGCAATTACATTCACCCCAAACCTTAAAGGATATGAAAACCTAACACATTATGGACATTTGCATTCATACACAAATCATATCCCTTCCTGTATTTCATCCAAAAATTTGATGGAATTGTCACCTTTTTTTAAATGAAGAATTGCTTTAAAAGTTTATGACTTTATGACTTCAATATTCCACTTAAATTTATCACTGATACCTATCTACTTTAGGTAACACTTGGTTATTTAGAAAATACCAATAAGAATTTCAAAGAAAACTAAAGATTGATAAAGCATCATCAAAAAAAAAAAGCATCATCAAAGTATCCCACTATATGAACACAATCATATACAACTCAGCTGACATTTTATTTTTTTAAAAGATTTATTTATTTATTTTAGAGAGAGAGAGTGTGTGTGTGTGTGTGAGCCAGGGTAGGGGCAAAGGGTGAGGGAGACAGGCAGACCCCCGCTGAGCAGGGATTCCCAACGATCCAGGGCTCGATCCCAGGACCCTGAGATCATGACCTGAGCCGAAGTCAAAAGTCAGACACTTAACCAACTGAGCCACCCAGATGCCCCTCATACAACTTTTTAAAAGGGTGCATTTCAGCAAAGTAGGGAATTTAGAAGTATCAGCACAAATATGCATATAGTTTTAGTCTATGGGTATTTGTTTTAAAAAGATTCTTATAAAGAAATTGTTGGCTTCTCTTCCCCAAGGAGAAGATTTGAGAAAGCATAAATTATTTTGGGAGTGGCATAAATGACCCTTCAGGGTACTTATCTCCAAAAGGACTCTTAGCATGGGTCTGCATGGAACAAGAGTCCTCAGGGAAAAAAATTTGTCTTAAAAACTTCCATCTTCTGAAACTCTGGGGCAACTTGCTTAAATAATATACCTGAGGAGAAAGCACAAACACCAGGCTTAGCACAGATTTCATGATAGGAAATAAAATACCAGAGAGCCAGTGGAATAAGTTGTTGCTACCAGTCAGACCTAGGTTTCAGGAAATACAGTTTGAAAACAAAGAGATAACTGCTCTGTCTTTGTCATACTGAGGAGTTTCCTCATGACTGCCTTACAGTAAAATTTTTTACTTTCCGTATAATATCAATTTGTCATACAAGTTTTATTTTGAGAAAAAGCAAACACTTTCAAAATATACGGCCACTTCCCACATTCTGAACCTAAGTGAATACATGTGCTGCTTCTCATATACTCACCAAGCTTGGTTACTTTTTGGACCCTGAAAAGTCAGGTAGAAAAATATATAGTAATCAATTATAACAGAAAAACAATTTATCCTTTGAAACAGTAGCTAAAGAAATAGTTAGATCTCTAAGAATTTCACAAGAATGTGGAATGTTTGTTTTCTCCATTCTAAGAAGAATGTGTAGTACTGGTGACTATTTGGTTCATATTTGATATTTAACATGAATTCCTTATTTGAAGTGAGCTAAACAAGTCTCATATTATTCTCCTTGAAATAAAATGAAATTTATAATTTGGCAGCATTTTAATAACAGCCATAGCTTTGAATGTAGTGCAGGCAGATACAAATCTCTGGAGCCTACCTTGGCAGGGACGCCTAGTGGTCTTTGTCAAAAGCTCACCTTTTTTCTTTATTCATTCCAGATGGGTGAGAGCTTTCTTAATTGGAGTACATTCCATACATAAAAAGCTATCTTCACTCCATTTACTATTGATTTCTAAAGGTTTGACCTCTTATATTTTTCAAAATTGTGGGTTAACCTTTTTGCCTGAAGGAGAATGGCACCTGGGAATGACATTTCCATTTTCTAAAGTAATGTGACCATAGAAGCAGGACTAAAAATGGCCTGTGACATAACCTATGGCTCTTAAGAGGATAACCTCATTTACTTGGTTTGATAAAAGGAAAAAAAAAAAGTCACCCAAAATGATTTTATTTTCAGTTGACCAAAAAGGAGTTATGGACTCTTTCAGAAAACTTCTCAAAAGCCTTTCTCAATACGATATGACAAGGCCAAGGTCACAGAAATCACATCTGCTCTCTACACTGTCAGTTGTCCAAAGTCAGAACCCAGTTCCAGTCAAAGTTACTTCTTTATTTCAATCAAATTAGGGAAAATGACAGTTAAGAGAAAAGCATTTTACGGCACACTGTGATATCAAGGCAGTCATTGAGCCAGCAAGTGCTTTGACCTGACATAATAGTCATCATTTTAGCAGCTTTAACCAATTTGGTCATAATTGCTGGGCAGATAGTTTGTCAAATAAATAATTCCTTGGCTCAGACTCTGTAGCTTTATCTTTCATGACATAGCCCTATCATGGCCACAGCTTGCATTGTCATATCTTAAATGTTTTCTCTGTATTGTATAAAATTCAGTAGTTCTGATCCACATTTTATCCCTAAAAAGAAGGACAGCCTACAAAAGTTTACTCCCACTTGAAGAAACAAATGGAGGAGAAAGGTGAGGGAACTTACTTTAAAAAAAAAAATTACCTTTACATTCTATCTACATGAATTTCAACGAAGTCTGTATTATATCCTTCATTATAGCTTAAACTACTACACTTACCTTTCTACAAATCTCAAAGGGCTGCAGTGTGAATTAACCGGGATAATGCGAGGCGAGGGCAGAGTGGTGGGCTTGACGAAGGGCAGGTACCCCAAACTGTTATTTCCTGATCACTTTCCTCCTCCACTCACCCCCTATAGCTCTGCCATTCTGCACACTCACCTCCTTCTTTTCCTATTCAAACACGGCTTATGTCTTTCTTTTCTGCCTGAAATGTGCTCTTCTTGCCCCTTCTGTGGCTGGTGCCTCATCATTTCAATCTCTCTTTAATTTTTACCTCTCAGGAAGGTCTGTCTGAGCATCCTGCATAGGCAGTTTCTCTTCTTTTCTAAAACAGCATCCTTTTGTTCTGCCATGGCACCATCTCACTGTGAAGATAAGGGTGAACAGTTTTATGTGGTATGGGTCTTCTCTCCATTAGACTGCCAGTCAGAGTTTCATTCAGTCCAGGTTGTACTTTAAAATATCTGCAGAGCTTTTAAACAGTACTGATGCTCAGGCGCCAAGAGATTTCTAGTAATTGGCTTTGGGTAAGGCCCAAGTACAAAGTACTGTTTTCAAGTTTCCCAGATGATTCCAACTTATGGGCAGAGTTGGAAGGTCTGCCTTGAGCCACGGGAAGACACTGGTCAGCTTCCTTGGCTGTTAGCACAAAGCTTGGTAGGATTGACAGCCATTATGACCATCGACGGGATATGAATGTTTGAATAACAGTCTGGCTTATCACTGGCGTTCTAGTTATCTTTGTTTGCCAAAACATTCCTTAGAGATCAGAGAAATATTCTCAAGCAGTATTACTTTAAAAGTTGAAATGAAAAAGATACTTGTAAGTGTAACTCTCCTGAGCTTCAAAATAAAAAGTAATCCTGTTTTCCCCTTTCAGTGAGGAAAAGAAGATATTCTCCTTCCGTTTTTTGTTTGTTTGTTTTTTGGTTTCTTGTTTTTGTTTTTGTTTAACCGACAAGAATGTTTTAAGAATATCTGCCATAGGGACCCCTGGGTGGCTCAGTAGGTTGAACAGCCAAGTCTTGATTTTGGCTCAAGTCATGATCTTGGGGTCCTGGGATCGAGCCCTGTATGAGGCTCTGTGCTCACCAAAGAGTCTGCCTGAGGGTTCTCTCTCCCTCTCCCTCTGCCCCTCCCCCCACTCACACGCTCACTCTCGCTCACTCTCCTTAAATTCAATAAATCTTTAAAAAAAAAGTCTGCCACAAGTTTGTGATTATAAGCTATATATAGATATATTCCATATTTCTTAGCCATTAGAATCAATCCACAGATCACTAAAGTCATACACCAGTATCCCCACTGTAGGACAGTCATTCCTGCTTATTGCAACCAAAATAATTTTGAAATTAAATATACAAAATTCTTCTCTGCTTATTAGCAAAATGGATTTTTTTAGAATTATCTATTTTAGTGCACATTTTTTCACACCTGGTGATTTTGTTATATATCAGGCTAGAACTAGGTTGAGGCAAGCAAGACATTTGTCTCAGTGCAGAATTTAAGTGAGGGTGCCAAAAAACTCAGTAATCAAAATAATAGCATTTTAGTGTAATATTTTTAGAAATCAAAATTAATGCAAAAAATTAATCATGAACAAAATATCAAAATTTTTAAAAAGAATACTGCCATGCTAAACCATATAAGAACCTGAGGCAAAAAGAAAAATGTATACCCCTAGATACATTTTTATGTATTTTTAATGGGTACTTTTTTTCACAATATTATCACTGACAAATGTTTAAGTGATACTTTATGCTATTTGGCACAAAACAATTTATTGTAATTTTAATCTGACTGAACCTAATTAGAATTATTTTAGATTGTCTCTCGGTTGAGAGAAATTGTCAAATATGGCAGTTTTCTCAATTTAAAATGTGATGAGCAAAGTAGATTTTGAAATAAAAAAGATTGATGAGTTTGCTTTCATTAAAGCCAGAGTTTGCATATTCCTTTTGCCTCAGGCTCCAACATGGCTCTACACAGCACTGTGAAGTATATAATGACTTTTTATTTATAAAGTAGTTTAACCGTCCCCCCAGAAGTAAACGTGTGCACTATAAAATTAAAATTGTTAGCAAAAGTTTAAAAGTGAAACAGAGATGGTTGTTACATGTTGGTAATAAAGATTTAACATTTGTGTCCTTGGACATGTCACATAGTACAAATGTAAATATGCAAAATGTGTTCAAATGGAAGAATAATAGAGTGATCCATAACTTTACAATTAAAACCTTAATATTAATCTAAGATAGAACATAGTCAAGAGATTATTCTCTTAAAGAGAATTTTATAATAGGGTGAGAGGTATATTTAATGACTAGAGATCAGATTAGCCAAAAAATGTTTTTTAAAGATTTTATTTATTTGACAGAGAGCATAAGCAGGGGGAGTGGCAGGCAGAGAGCAAGGGAGAAGCAAACTCCCTGCTGAGCCAGGAGCCTGAGATCATGACCTAAGCTGAAGGCAGACGCTTAACTGACTGAGCCACCCCGGCACACCCCCCCCAAAAAAATTTTTTTAAATACAGTAAATTTTAAATAGAAGTAGTTGTACTAGCTATCCTCTGATGAGAAACAGTAAGAATGAAAGAAAGCAGAAAGAAAAAATAGAAAATACATCCTGAGTTTGCAAAAAAAGAAAAATCCTTTTAAGGATTTTTTTTTTTTTTTTTCTTTAAGGATTTTAATGTTTCCCCCATGGGAATATCTGGGGCAGGGGGGTAAGGAAACAAGCGGACCTTCACAGTTGTTATATCAAGTATGCCAGAAGTTCTGGAATATTTTATAAGTGCTAACAAGAATAAGTTTGTAAAAGTTAAGAATTAAAATGTCCCAAATTGTTAGTGAATTCCATTCTTCATAATAATTGTCATTATTTTATTTTAAAAAGAGAAAGGGATGCCTATGTGGCTCAGTTGGTTAAGCGCCTACCTTCAGCTCAGGTCATGATCCTGGAGTCCCGGGATTGAGTCCCGTGTTGGGCTCCCTGCTCAGTGGGGAGTCTGCTTCTCCCTCTGACCCTACCCCCTCTCATGCACTCTCCCTCTCTCTCTCTCTCTCTCTCATTCTCTCTCTCAAATAAAATCTTTAAAAAAATTTAAAAAATAAGAGAAAAAAGAATGAAACTAAGTGAGCAAAGAAAAAAACAGTAAATTTTTTTTTAAATCTCTTAATCATCAGACTCTCAATATACTACTGATTACCAACTCTCCTACTCCTTCCTGTAGGAATCTGTTAAATAGACAACCACATAATGAGAAAATTGAAATTACTGTGAAAAATTTCAATCATCCTTCTTTGGATTACATGTATTACAGATGAAATATGTAGGTTGTGTCTCGTTGTCCTAGTAAGATTTCATCATATCCCAAAGTGTGTACTTTTTTTTTTTTTCCAAATTTTTATTTAAATTCTGGTTAGTCTGGGCATCTGGGTGGTTCAGTCATTGAGTGTCTGACTCCTCATTTTGGCTCAGGTCATGATCTCAGGGTCCTGGGATCAAGCGCAGTCTGGGCTCCATGCTCAGCAGGGAGTCTGCTTGAAGATTCTCTCCCTCGCCCTCTGCCCCACCCCTCACTTGTGTGTGCTTGGACGCTCTCTCTCTCTCCCTCTCTCAAATAAAAAAAATAGATCTTTTAAAAAAAATTCCGGTTAACATACAGTGAAATATTGGTTTCAGGAATAGAATTCAGTGATTCATTACTTACACAACACCCAGGGCTCATCATAACAAGTGCCCTCCTAATACCCATCACCCATCTAGCCCGTTCCCCTCCCACTGTCCTCCATCAACACTGAGAGTGTTCTCTACCCCAAAGTGCTTTCTTAATCGAACCTTCTGTAGATCTGCTTTGTAATACGTTATATGCATTGTATCTTTCTAGTCATCTACCTACAAATAAAGCTGAGCATCGCAATTTAGGAAATAAAAACAACAACAAAGGGTTTATGCGACCATCTTTTAAAAGGGTGTGTAAAACTGTAAATGGGCTTCACAGCAATTCAGCAAACTGCAAATTATGATGAATAATAAATGAACACAAGGCCAGCTCTATAGGATGTTTCTCAGCAGAAGAATGTCTTATGGACTTCATGACTATAAAATCATTTTACTGTTGTTTTCACAATTTAAAGAATGAGGTATTTGATTATTACTAATAAGCAATTGATAGCTCTGAATCATGTCTGGAACTAAAAAGTAAACTGCTTTATTCTAGGATATTTTGTAACGTCTTATAAATAAAACCATGCAGAGCCAGGGGCACAACCAGAGGCTATCAAAGGGGCTGGCCATTAAGTTTCCCTCTCATTTTGAAGATTGATTTCACTAATGCTGGGAGCATCAGAAAAGCAACTAAAAGCATTTGCTACTTTCCCTTCCCGCTGTTTACCATCGAAGGTCTATTAATGTTCCTTTGCAGCTTTCAGGTATTCCACAGACAGGACAGGAGGGCTCTTCATTATCTGCTTTTAGTCTCTAGGATTGCACACATGAAAACTTCCCATCAAACTTGAAACATCAGCGAACTTGTTAAATTTTATGGAGAAGAGCATTATTTTATAGAAGTCAGGGAGTGTCACCGTCTAAGACCAGTTGCTCTGCTGGCTGCCAGCATCTTCAAATGATGGGATCAAATCTCTGGGAATAATAGATTTATGCCAAGGATTTTGAAGTATATAAAGTCCCATGCTTTTTTTGCTGAATAAGTTAATACTGTCTACAGTGCTTTGGTATGAGGCCCCTTCACCGTAACGGATCAGTTTATTAAACTCTCAGAATTCCGGAAATGTGCATTTTTGCCATCCTCTCTTTGGTAAGTCAGTTTGTTGCTACCTACATGTTAATACAGAGTATATCATCCTATTTTCACCCATTGATCCTGGATTGAATTTGTTTATCAGTTTATTTAGCTGCCTAGCAGGACCCCGAGGCAAACTCTTGAATACAAATATTTGCCATCTAGACATATGCAAATTAAGAATTCGGAACCCCTACTGTACCCTGCTAAATGCTTGCATCACCTGTCTTCCTTCCAGTTCTCCAGCTGCAGGGCCTTAGGCTTTTGGCCTCTGTCTACTCATTGAAGATTTCTGTGTAGTAACGCCTCTCTGCTCTCTGTTTCACAGAGCCTGAAGCTTCGAGAGTAAAATTCCATACCCCAGCCTTCCAGGCTCTCTAGATGAAAACTGCGTTTCCACTCTGTGTCCCACCCCCTACATCTTACGTAGCTAGGTAGCTAGACTGTAGTCTAGCTGGTAGCTAGACCGGACGCTTTGGCGACATGTTAATCCAGCGATTTTCTGCTGTCTGCTTCTGTTTTAGGTTGTTTGCTCTGCTTAGGGTGCTTTCTTCTTTTCTATTTATTTTGCATGTTGGTCAAATATCATTCTTTTTTATTTTATTTATTTTGCTTGTTGGTCAAATATCATGTGGCAATTTATGTTGATATTTGTAACACACACACGCGCGCACACACACACACACACACACACACACAAATGTAAGAGTACTCAGACATGAAAAGTTTGGGAGAGTTGTCACTGGGAATGAAAATGGCTCATATATTTCCAATATGACTCCTTAGAAGTCCAAGGAGTCTTTAGGGGCAGTAGGACCCTCAGGTGGAAGATTATATTTGTGTGATGAGACATGTCTCTTTCCTAATTTCTGTGGAACTATAATGATAATAAATAAATTTAAAGGTATTGTGTCTCTGAAGCCAGATCATTAGATTCTGGTTATAACCCACTTCTTTACATTAATTATTAACTAACTTGTTAATAATTAATGTATATTAATTTATATTCATAAAATCTCCAGATGTAAGACTTTTTAAAAGCCAAAGTTTTACTTTTTTAAGAACCAACAATTTATCTAGAATTAGGGAAACTACAACCATAAAATCAGGTGGTTTCTGATCTTTCTCTAATTTCCTGAACTGTGTTGGTCATTTATTTATTTGGGGTCTCTTGACACTTTGTGCATTTCTTAAATTACAGCATTCTTCAGTTTGCTGAGGGTTTTAAAGAGCTCCATGGTGGTTGCTGAGTTACTCAAGGGCAGGCAAAGCATCTTATTCTTTGTATCTTTCCATGTGATACAGTAACTGAAAGAAAAGAAAAACCTTAATGACTTAAAATACTGATTTTTGAAAACAATATATATATATGTGTGTGTGTGTGTGTATATATATTTTAAAGATTTTATTTATTTGTCAGAGAGAGAGAACACAAGCAGGAGGAGGGGCAGGCAGAGGGAGAAGCAAGCTTCCTATGGAGCAGGGAGCCTGATGCGGGACTCGATCCCAGGACCTTGGGATCATGACCTGAGCTGAAGGCAGACGCTTAACCGACTGAACCACCCAGGCGTCCCTGAAAACTAGATTTTTAAGGGTTATGTTTCTATTATAATAAGTATTTCCTGTTGGAGGTGACTGGTGGGTTTTTTTTTTCCTCACCTCGGGTGAAGTATGTTTTCTATGCATATTAACTACAAAATTAATTATTTAAGTTATAAATGAGTGAATTCATATTTTATTCTGCCCTTTCACATTCCATGTGAAATATTTCTGTAGCAGACCTTCTTTTATATACATAATGGTATGTAGGTTAGGGAAATAGAAATACTGAGTGCTAAATAGCTCGAACTGGGGAGAATGTCAAACCCTGACCCTGACGCTGAGAGCTATGCTGTAGACATAACTAATAGCCACTCATCTAAAAACACTATTCCGGCCACTTTTTTGAAACTCGAGTTTGATTAGGTAGAGAACTCAATACACTGGGGAAAATCTACATACTTATACTATGTGTATAATAATCAGCAATGCCCAGGCTCATTACTTGACTTCAGATAAATCAGTTTAACTTAATGAAATAATCTCAAACCTTTCAAGATAGAAGGTTAGATAACATGTGTCCTGTTCTCCATTCCCACTTTCCTCCACTTTACTGACTCCATAAAATTCTGAGACTCTTGAGGGCAGGCCCTTTAACCCCCAGTTGAGGCTTACAAGTGTGCACTCTTTGTTTGATTCATTTACTCTAGTTTAATTATGCTGATACATTGTGAGGTTGAAAACCGTAATACTTCCATTTCTTATGAGAATAGTAAGAGCACTGCACCAGCTTCAGAGACCTGTATTTCTTGGCTCAACTTGTTATCATGACTCCGAGCTTGACCTTGGAAATAGCACTTCAACATTCTGGTTTCAGTGTCCATACGTTGAAGCACTGGAGCTTAGTGGTCTCTGAATTCTCTTCTAACTCTAGAAGAGTATGCTTTGGTTTAACTGTTATTAAAATGGTGCATGTTGTTTTTTCCTAAGTCATGTTCTTTTAATATATGGCCTGGGATTTTTTTCTTAGTGTTTTTAATAAAATAGTTGAGCAGTTCCTTTCAGGTTGTTTTCAAGGTTGCTTTATATAAATTTTTGTGGCTGTTTAATACGTTTTTTAATTTAAAATTACTGTCAGATGTATAGAAAATTTACAAAGATAGTGGATTTCACAAACAGACCAGATCAGGTTCTTACCTCATTATGATCTCATGTCATTATAGTACATTGTTACAATTAGTGATCCAATGATGAGCCATTGTTACTACCTACAGTCCATTCTTTTTTCAGACTTCCTTCTCTCTTTTCTGCTATAAGATCCCATTCAGAATATCTCATTACATGTAGCAGTCCTATCTCCTTAGGATACTCTTGGTTGTTAGAGTTTCTGAAACGTTCCTTGTTGATGACCTTGACAATTTTCAAGAGTCCTTGTCAGGAATTTTGTGGAATCTTCTCCGACTGTGTTGTACCCAGTGTTTCTCTTGTCATTAGCCTGGAGTCATGTGTTACTGGGGAGGAATACTACAGAGGGCAGTGTAGTTCAGAGCACTTCATAGCACATATCAAGAGCACATGCCCTGAAGATGCCTTACTACTGTTGATGTTAATAAGTCACAGGGAATTATCAAAAATGGTGATCATAGATTACTCTCAATTTCATACATTGATACTCATTTATATTTTCATGTTAACATGAAAATCTCTGCAAACTCACATTCATATAGATGTACAGATGATAACAAAATACCAGTTTAACTGTTAACATTTATTGGCATTTAAACTGTGGGCCCAAAAGGGGCAACTTCTTTTTCAGGACAATGTTTATTGCACTGCAGCTGTCTATAATCTACAACCACTGCAGTTGCTCCACAGAGCAAAAATACTTTTCTCTCCACCTTGCCTTACTTCTTAATATGAATTTAATATTTACTGTAGCTGTTCCTGTTTGGAGGCTAAGCTTTTGATAGAAAAGAGTATGTGATTGATAATGACTATTAAGAAGAAAGTGGGAGCATAAGAAGGAATACAAATATTTGTGGTGTGGGTTGAAGCCACATTGGAAAAGAATTGTTGACAAAGCTAAGAATGCCTCCCGGTAAAGTTCAGTGATGAGACCACTACCACTTCATACAGTTAACACTTATAGAAAACCTGTTTTCAAACAAACAAACAAACATGATGGTACTATCTGGATTCCACAGGATGTGAGTAGACATTTTAGTTTTTCTGACTTGTTTTAATATATTTGCGTTAAGTTGGAAAAAAATTAATGCAGCGAGCGGTAATGAAATTTCAGATGTTTTAATTCCTCCTTTTCCTAAATTATTAGCTGATTGCTGCTATAAAATGGAATGTCAGCCTTCATATTTGTAAAAATAGTTTACATTAATTTTGATATGTTTTATAAAACGTATTCATATTTTCTAATAAAATGTGGCACTATAGCATAATATTTTAAAGGAATACAAAAAACTGTTTCATCACCATTGGACAAATGTACTATGGGTCCCTTGATAATAAATTGTAAAAGGATATTATTTGAAGTGTTGGGTGGTCTCCAATATATACCAGTCACTGTAAAAGGCAGTATGTAATAGAATATAAATTATAGGGGTGCCTGGGTGGCTCAGTCAGTTAAGCATCTGACTTTGGCTCAGGTTGTGTTCTCAAGGTCCTGGGATGGAGCCTCATGTCAGGCTCCCCATTCAGCAGGGAGTCTGCTTGTCCCTCAGCCCCTCCCCCAACTCATGTGCGTCTCTCTTTCAAATAAATAAAATCTTTAGAAAAAAAGAATGTAAATTATAATTATATTAATTATCACTTGCCATTTATGGAACATCTGCAGGAACTGCCCAGGACAGTTTCTAAATGTATTATTTAAAAAATGTTTTTCTTACAAACTTTTGAGGTCCAAATAATTAATTGGAGAATCAATGAAGTAAATAACCTGGTCATCTTTTTCTGGCTAATTAGAGGAGAGAGAAGAGAATAAAGCCCCTCACTTATGCAGGTACCTTCTAAAGTCCCAAGTGAAAGAAGAGGCTCTGGTGACATTTTCATGTGGTCATATACTTTTATATTTGTTCTTTCAAATTTTGCAGTTTGTGACTATTCAGTTTTCTCATTCTATTTAAAAATTCACTCTTAGACCTTACTTTCAGTCTGTAACTTTGTATGCTGTTTTTCTTAGGGCTCCCAAATTGTGCAGGCTTCTAATCCCGCAAACCTGTGTCTGCCCTGTACCTAAAAAGTGTCTCACCTGGGGGGCTCCAGTCTCTGAAACTGTCAAAATCTGCTTTTTTTTTTCACTGTGCCTCTCAATCTTAGAGAGCTCTCATGCTAGTAAAGGGAATTTTATATGTGAACATCCAGAGTTTACAAAAGGAGATGAGTCCTCCAAACCCCTTATATCGAAGTATTGTGAAAGGTTTGTTACTGTCACAGTAGAGAGAACTTTCTTGGGAAGGGATGAGAACGGCTTTTGAATATGGGCGTATGCAGCCAACAGATCAAGAAGGGTTCAATTAAGGACACAGTACAAACCCAACTCACATTTGCCTTATTTTTCTCTGGGGTTTTAGGTTTCCACCTTACTACTTATTAGTTCTACTCATACCATATTTATTGAATTTATATGCCTGCAAAACTGTTCTAGGGGCCGGGGTCTGAAAATTATTGGTAATTAACATTAATGAGCAGAAACAATTTCAGTGGAAATAAGAAAATCCTCTGGCGTCATGGCGTAATAACTAGTTCAGAGGGTTGGCTCTTCCAGCATTCACATTTCCTCCTTAGAAGTAAGCTTTGCCGCATGACCTTATAAATTCAGAGAACTGGGGATTTTTCCTTCCTTTCTTTGGGATCTGAACATGCTTATGCCATCAAGAAGCAGCCATGTAAACTCTGCTTCACATCACAGACAAATCCTTTGATGCTGCTTTACTTGTGAGTTGTTATCGATGGCTCCTGAATGGTGAAATTCAGCTACAAGTTAACAGACCAGTCAATTTAATACTTAATCACCCATTCGTTCCCTTTTCTTTGATTTGCATCCGTCTTATTTGAAAGTGACACTCTCTTATTGATTCCATTCAATGCTTGAAAGAGAAGATAAGGAAGACGAAAATGTGACAGAGATAAGAGGCTCTCAAGGTGATCCATGGATAGAGTCTAAAGAGAAAGATTGTTTCCAAGGAAAACTGGAATCTCAGTAAATGCTATTAAGGGGCACAGCATTCAGAGGTTAGAAAAAGCACTTTAAGGTTACCATCATGTACTTCAAAATATGTCCTGCAACTCTGTCCTTGCTAGTAATTTAAGTGCTTTGTAAAGCACATACCTCTTATCTTCTCTGTTTCTACGTGCAAAGTAGTTTACAGTGTCAGAACTGATAACCCTGTACCACCTTATATCAGTTTCAATGGCTGTTTGCTACTTATTACTGAGTAACTAAAATGTCAAAATACATTTCTGAACTTAGGCAAATGCGTCTCTAGGCTTTTCCCTTTTAACAACAATATTACTAAGTGTGAGAACTATTGGATATGCACAACATCCCTATAAGATGTGTTCTATTATTATCCTCCATATAAAAATGCGGAAATAGATGTAAAAATGTTTACAAATGTTAAATGATCCAAAGAAGTATAATAAAGACCAGCATCTCTGCAAACTCACGTTCATCTGATGACCATGTATACTCTGAGAACTCTGTTATCTGAACAGCTATAGATTGTGTTTTGTTATAAATAGGAACAAAATGCATATGCTTTGAGGTACTTCAAACCCCCCCCTTTATTCTAACATCTAACTTATTGGTCTTCTTGAGATATCTTATATTAGAAAAATTTATTGAATTTCTCATAAAAGACCGTGAATGTTGGAGACTGAAAGCAATAAAAGATGAATAATAAAATTTTACACTAGAGGTGAGGCCAGAGAGCACTAATATAATAAAAGGCATGGATAAAAAGGCAGTTTTTAGTCCTAGTGGTGTCTAGAATAAGAGGCCAGAAAGTA
This sequence comes from Eumetopias jubatus, assembly GCF_037043125.1. Taxonomy (NCBI): domain Eukaryota; kingdom Metazoa; phylum Chordata; class Mammalia; order Carnivora; family Otariidae; genus Eumetopias; species Eumetopias jubatus. The sequence goes on along the minus strand of NW_028274820.1, from coordinate 46,161,622 downwards.
GGATGACTTGTATTTTTACCATAACGTGTTATATTTATTTTTAAAGGAAATTTATCAGAATTGTTTAAAATCAAGGGAAAATATCAAAATGGAAAATAAAATTGAAATCCATTATCTTAGGCAAAAAACATTTCACCAATTATGTTTTTGTCCAACAAAATTGATATTCTTTTTTTTATTTTGTTATGTTAATCACCATACATTACATCATTAGTTTTTGATGTAGTGTTCCATGATTCATTATTTGCATATAATACCCAGTGCTCCATTCAATACATGCCCTCTTTAATACCCATCACCAGGCTAACCCATCCCCCCACCCCCTCCCCTCTAGAACCCTCAGTTTGTTTCTCAGAGTCCACAGTCTCTCATGGTTCCTCTCCCCCTCCAATTTCCTCCCCTTCATTTTTCCCTTCCTACTGTCTTCTTCTTTTTAACATATAATGTATTATTTGTTTCAGAGGTACAGGTCTGTGATTCAACAGTCTTACATAATTCACAGCTCTTACATATTTAGTCTAACATCTTGTACCGAATACACATTGAGAAATTCTCATTTCATTACACTGATTGATGTTAAACATTAAAAACAATCTTTTCTTTGGAAACATCTCCAGCTGGTCATGATGTATTATCCTTTTGATATATTATTGGATTGCCTTTGTGATTTTTTTTTTTTAATTTTTACATCTATGTTCATTAGAGATACTGGCCTGTAATTTTCCTCTCCTCTAATGTCCTTGTTGGGTGTTGGGATCAAGGCTATTCTGATTCCTCATAATGAGCTGATAATGATTCCCCTTTTCTCTGTATTCTGGAATATTTTAGGGGTCAGATTATCACAATGTTTTTTGTTTGTTTTTACTTGGGTGTTTGGATGAATTCACCAGTGAAGCTGTCAGGGCCATGAACTAACTTTGTGGAAACCTTTTCACTGTGGATTGAATAGAGCATTATTTAAATTTTCTATGTCTAATGTCAGCTTTGATAAGCTTTGCATTTGTCTAGGAATTTATTTCATTTAATTTTCATAGTATTCTCTTTTTAATGTCTACAGAATCTCTAAGGATGTCTCCCTTTTTATTTCTAATAGTCATTTGCAAGTGCTCTCTTTGAATACATTTGTGTTGCTTGAGATTTATAAATATTATCAGTCTTTTAAAAAATGACTTTTCAGGGCACCTGGGTGGCTCAGTTGTTGAGCGTCTGCCTTTGGCTCGAGTCGTGGTTCCAGGATCCTGGGATCGAGCCCCGCATCGGGCTCTCTGCTTGGCGGGAAGCCTGCTTCTCCCTCTCCCACTCCCCCTGCTTGTGTTCCCTCTCTCGCTGTGTCTTTCTCTGTCAAATAAATAAATAAAAATTAAAAAAAATAATAAATAAAAAATGACTTTTCTCTGTGGAACATTTGATTTATATTTCATTAATGTCTACTCTTTCCCTTACTATTTCCTTTCCTCTGTCTTTGAGTTTACTTTATTGCTCTTTTCTAACTTGTTCAGATGAATATTTAAATCTTTATTTTTCCAACCTTTTCTCCTTAATTACTTATCACCTAAGCAATTAAAGGTGTAAATTTTCCTCTAAGAATTACTTTAGTTTTATTTCACAAATTTTGATGTCACAGTTTTATTCTCGCTTGCTACAAATACTCTAATATCTGTTGTGATTCCTTCAATATGTTATTTAGTGTGTATCATTAATTTTCAAGTATTGTAGGAATTTCTATTTGTCTTTTTTTTTAAGTGATCTATAACTTAATTCCATTATCATCAGAGAATATCCTCTCTTTGATCTCAATTCTTTGAGATTTGTCAAGGTTTGCTTTAAAGTCAGCAGATGATCAGTGATGGTCAGTGTTTTACGTGCATTCAAAAGAAAGAGTATTGTACAGCTCTAGATATAGTGATATGTGATGTTAATTATGTTGATTTTGTTAATTATGTTGTTTAAATCTTCTAAATTGCTAGCAATACTTTCTTTAATTCTTCTATCATTTAATAAGAGGTGTGTCTTAAAGTCTTTTATTATGATTCTATATTTGTGTATTTCTTGTAGTTCCATCCATTTTAACTTTATACATTTTGAGGCCAGATGTTATTAGGCATATACAGATTTTAAAGTGTGTTATCATTTTGGTAGGTTGATACTTTTACTGTTATTAAAGGCCTTTAATGCTTCTTTTCTCAAAATATACTGTGTCTCATGTTACTATAGCTATACCAGCTTTCTTTTGATTAATGTTTAATTAATTATGCCATAACTTCCTTCATATTTTTAAAAAATTTTAATGCCAGTATAGTTAACATACAGTATTATATTAGTTTCAGGTATACAATACAGAGATTCAACAATTCTATTCATTACTCAGTGCTCATCATGATAAGTATACTCTTAATCCCCTTCAACTATTTCACCTATCCCCCCATTCACCTCCTCTTTGGTAATCGTTAGTTTGTTCTCTATAGTTAAGAATCTGTTTTTTTTTCCCTTGTTTTTTCTTTGTTCATTTGTTTTGTTTCTTAAATTCTGCATGTGAGTGAAATCATATGGTATTTGTCTTTCTCTGATTTATTTCACTTAGCATTATATCCTTAAGATCCATCCATGTTGTTGCAAATGGCAACATTTCATTCTTTTTAATGAATAATATTCCACTGTGTGTGTCTGTGCGTGTGTGTGTGTGTGTGTCTGCATATCACATCTTCTTTATTCATTTATTGGTGGATGTGGGTTACTTCCATAATTTGGCTATTGTAAGTAATATTGCAATAAACATAGAGGTGCATATATCTTTTCCAATTTGTTCTTTTGTATTCTTTGGGTAAATACTAGTAGTGGAATTACTGGATCATATGGTCATTCTATTTTTAATTTTTTGAAGAACCTCCATACTCTACCATAGTGGCTGCACCAGTATGCATTCCCCCTAGCAGTGCACAAGGGTTCTTTTTCTTCACATTCTTGCCAACACTTGTTGTTTCTTGTATTTTTTATTTTAGCCATTCTGACAGGTTTAAGTGATGCCTCGTTGTAGTTTGATTTGCATTTCCCTGATGTTGAGCATCTTTTCAGGTGTCTATTTGCCATTTGTATATCTTCTTTGAGGAAATGTCTGTTCATGTCTTCTGCCCATTTTTCAATTGGGTTATTTGGGTTTTGGTGTTTAGCTGTGTATATGTTCTTTATATATTTTGGATGCTAACCCTTTACTAGGGATGTCATTTGCAAATATCTTCTCCCATTCAGTAGGTTGTCTTTTAGTTTTGTTGGTTGTTTCCTTTGCTGTGCAGAAGCTTTTAATTTTGATGTAGTTCCAATAATTTATTTTTGCTTCTGTTGCTTTTGCCTCAGGAGACATACCTAGAAAAATGTTGCTATGGTTGGTGTCAAAGAAATTACTACCTGTTCTCTCTTCTGGGATTCTTATGGTTTCAGGTCTCACATATAGGTGCTTAATCCATTTTGAGTTTATTTTTGTGCCTGGTGAAAGAAAGTGGTCCAATTCATTCTTTTGTATATAGCTGTTCCGATTTCCACATTATTTGTTGAAGAGACATTTTCCCATTGCATATTCTTGCCTCCTTTGTCAAAGATTAATTGACCATATAATTGTAGGTTTATCTTTTGGCTATATTTCCTTGTATCTAAGGTGTTATTCTTATAAGCAGCAAGAGTTGGGTTTTGGTTTTTATCCCATCTGACCACTTTTGAGATAATTTATTTAATTTACATTTGATAAAAACTGTGCTTTTAGAAATCATTTCTATATTTTGTTAATTTCCATTTAATGGAAATTTATGCACTTTGAATCCATTTACCTTATATAATTTTGTATAGTTTTGCTGTTTTGTTTTCCCATTTTTTCTATACATTTTTCTTTCTTTTTTTTTTTTTTAAAGATTTTGTTTATCCATTCATTGAAGAGAGAGAGAGGCAGAGGGAGAAGCAGGCTCCCAAGGAGCAGGGAGACCGACGCGGGACTAGATCCCAGGACCCTGGGGTCATGACCTGAGCCAAAGGCAGACGCTTAACCATCTGAGCCACCCAGGCGCCCATATACATTTTTCTTTCTTTTGATCATTATTTTTATTACTCTTCTTTCCCTAATACCTCATTAATTATACATTCTTTGGCTAACCTTTTAGTGGCTCAGACTTACTATTGCTTTATACATTCAGTGTTCACTTGGATTTACATTTTCAGGTTTTTATTTTTAATTAATTGGATATTTTATTTAATTGGATATTTTTTTCTCTGTTCTCCTACTGAAATGTTAAAGATTTCTTTCATGTTCCGTATGTTCTCTTTTTCAATCTTTGCATCATTTTATATATTATTGAGTTATATTCTGGTCACCAGTCCTCTTGCTGCTTTATTAAGCTCTTAATCCAGTTGCTATATTTTTCAGCTCTAGATTTTGCATTTGACTATTTAAAAATAGATTTCTGATCTCTGTTGAAATTCTCCATCATGTTTTCTGTTTTCTAAAAAATATTGATCACAGTTACTTTAATGTGTAGGTCTAATGACTCTGATATATAGTTCCCCAATATTTTGTATTCTAAACAATGTTTGGCTGAATACCTACCTTTGTGATTTTAAGAAGGTATGTGTGTGAGGGTGGGGTTGGTGCTTTGTGTAATTGATATATTCTTCCAGATAAGATTTGTGTGTGTGTGTGTGTGTATGTGTGTGTGTGTATGTGTGTGTTTAAAATGTTAGGCTACAAGAAGATCACCTTCACCTAATCTGGAATTTAGCTGATTAAAAGCTGAATATCAGCTTTTTAAAAAAATTATCTTTTTTTTTCCTTTTTCCTTTATCCATAGGTATAGCCTTTTGGAAGTCATAACTAACAGATAGATCGCTATCCTTCCTGGTTAACCTTGGATATCATATTTTCTTCCCAGATCCCTAAGACTGCTTAAAGTTCTGCTCATCTTCTTCTCCTCTTGGCTGTAGTTTAAGAATTGGAAAATGGCTCAAAAAAAAAAAAAAAAAGAATTGTAAAATGGCTCAAGGGTTCAAGATAAGACAAATGTCAGATTACTTATGCAGCACGTCATTTTTTATCGGAAGTTAGTTCTTCAAGTTCTTGCTGTATGTTTGTCTTCAATATCTCCAAACAGATTTTTTAAATGTTTTGCCACCTTTTCTACTTCTTCTCATTGAAAGGATTGGTCTGACGCAAGCTATTAAGTCAAGGTCAGAAACAGAAGACTTCTTTCTTTGTTTTAAAAATACTTTCACACATTTTTTCTTAATTCTGGTAATATATTTTCGATTATTTACCTCTTTTATACAATATGCAGTTTATTTTGATGCATTTTACCAGGTGTAGGGATTTAATGTCTTTTGTCAAAAAATTAATAATTCAGTGTTATTTATTATTCACTTTGTATTTGGTTTCATTTTATTATTAATGCAAAATACCCCTTGTATCATATTTGTATCATTTGTCTTACTTGGCCATCGTATTTCTATTTTTTATGATATCAAAACATGGCTTAATGTAAAAGCAGAACAAGGCCCAATACCACTTTTTTATTCATAATGCTTGTCTTAGATATAGTTGATTTTGACATGAGCTGAAATTGGAATCATTTCTCTTCTAAAATTATTAAAATTTTGATTTGATTTATATTAACCTAAATTTTCTGTTAGACTTTGCTTTAATTATGAGTATGTATGAGTATGATAGTTTTTATTTGCTTTTTTAATGTTAATCTTCTGAACAGGTGGAACCCTGCACGAGGACAGGAACTACATTACTTTTAAGCATCATGGTCTGTCCAGCGCCTCACACAGCTCTTGGCCAGCAGTTGCCACCCATGATCGATGTGTTGAAAGCATAATTTATAAATTATTCTAGGAGAAATTGGCTTTCTCAACATATAGGAGCATATGCCTCTGTATCAACTCTGATATAAAGCTCTTTTATAAATCAGTGTCAATTAGTGCTCTATGCTTCTCTCAAACTTAATACACACAAATTATCTAGAAGTCTTATTTAAAAAAAAGATTCTAAATAAGTAGTTTTGGGGTCGGGCCTGAGATTCTGAATCTGTAATAAGCTCCCAGGCATCATTAATGTTGCTGGTTCCTGTATAACACTTTGAGTAGAAAGGATATACATTCTTACATAGGACTTGTATGAAAATTTGTATTTTAACCGAATTAAGGTATTGTGCTCTTATGGGGCGGGGGGTGTTTCTCCTCACTAATGTATTAGTAGTGATAAATTTTTCTAATTAGGCAGCTGGAAATTTTATTCGTTGAAATGTATTCATTAAACAAGTATTTTATAGTAGCAATTAATACGTGATCTGCATTATCCTAAACATTGGGGGTAGGGAAATAACAAGACAGTACCTTTCAAGGTACTAATAATCTATAAGAAAGAGAGACAAATAATTGCAACATACTAAGTGCTATAGTGGGGATCTATTTGAGGGGAAATGGAATAGAGGTGAGTGTGTGGCTAAAGCATGGTATCAAGAGGAAGCAAAATATAAGACAATCTTGGAGCAGGAGCTACAGGTCAAATTCTTGTAGAATTTATAGATCAAACTAACAAGCTTTGCTTTAGCCTAAGAGTAATGGGAAGGTAACAAATAGTTCTAAGCAAGATGGTGGCATGAACATATTTGTATGTTGGAAATGTCCCTCTGGCTGCAGATTTGAGGTGGGCAAAAACAGATGAGTGGCCTGCAGTTTTAGAATTCTAGGTGTGAATATAGATTGCTCTGGTGCCTTTTAGCAAATTAATAAGCTAATGTAATGAAACGAATACCTACCATAATCAAACAGGACCCACGTTACTCATGATCAAGCATTTATGCAATTAGGAAATCAGTGATAAGTGGGTCATAACTAGAAGAGCTGGAGATTAATAAAAGATGAGTTTTGTTTTTAATTTGAGTGAGTTCAAAACCCAATGTATATTGTCCCTTTGGCAATACCTCCAAAATGTGCAGTTTAAGTGCTAAGAAATATATAAATTCATACTTGATAATTTCCCTTTTTTAACACACTCATTGTTTTAGGCATATAGCATTCTATTGGGTTGTGCTAAGAATCTCAAAATACAATGTAGTACATATTATATGTGCTTATTTTCTCTTCAAGAGAAGCAAAAATTACCATGTTTACCAGGAGCTACAGAAAAGTCAGAGATAAAGGAATTCCGACACCAGTAGCCCCTGCTTTATAATTCCCTATGTCATGAAAACTGTAAACTATCAAAGAACATATGACTGGAATTTTTTTTATCGTACAAAATTCCAAAAACTGCTTATCTACAGATAAAAAATTCAGCCTTTGGCAAAATGAGTAAAAAACCCTCTAAGAGGTTGAAATTTCCTGTAAGAGCTGGGAATCTCAAATCTTAGGGGCAGGGCTTGTCACCGGAGAAATCGGGATGCTTCAGGATGATAGCAATTACAAAAATGAAACACACCCTCAGAGAGACATCGTGACATTGAAGAAAATGCCATTGAAATAATGAGTCAACCATTAGTACCATCAGAGTGAAGGAAGGCCTATGTGGGGAAAATAATTTGAATTCCATCACTGGTTACAGTCATCTTAAACATACTGACAAGCATATTAGCAAGTGACCAAAAAAGGTCTAAAATAAAATCATGTGATAAACATGCATCCTTCTGACGACAATCTCAGGGAAAAAAGAAAATAAAGCAGAAGGATAATAATATTAAAGTTTAAGGAGTTAAATCTTATCTTTAACAATCATAGGTAGTTTGATCTTAAAAAGAAAGAGCCATACTTTATATTTTAATTGTTTCATGTCCTTGAGCAGGTGGTTGAGTCTTGGATTGATTTTTAGGCACAAATTTCTTTAAAGTACAAGTTCATTTTTCTCACCAATTAGCCCTGCAACTGATGCATTTTTGATGTTGTACTCCCTGACTGCTGGTCCTTGTTGATGCTGACAGAGTGGCCATTGCTATCTAGGGCTTGACTTTCGTTACTGTCACTTCTTGAGTATAATATAACCTTGACCTCCATAGCTAGGTACTCTATTTTCTAGTCTCTTGATAATTCATGCAGGATGTCAAACTATTTTATTTTCAATTCAGAACCTTTTCTTTTGAAAGTTTCTGGAAACAGCCATCTTCTATCTCTTGTACCTCACCAAGTATTTATTAAGGAGCAACACCAATTATATCTTAAATGTATTCTGGAAAGGACTTTCATAATTACTTTTATTGTCAGTCTGTCTCCACTTTGGAAACTACAGGAGGACCATGACAATGCTCCTGTCTCCGAGTGGTTGAAAATCTTATTCAAGAAATAGGTTTGCATATACAAAATATTTGGTGAACAGTATAGAATGCAGTTTAACAATATGTCAAAACATGTAGGATAGATGCAAGAAATCTTCTTAAAGCTGCATAACATGAAAAGAGAATGAGCACAACTAAAGCCAATTATTGGAAGTTAGGATTTGCCTACAGTAAGGTATAACATATAGTAAGTGAGGAGTCTCCTATAGTTTCAAGACCTTTCCCAACCTATCTCCAAGCACTTTCTCCTTTTCATATCTATGCTCCTTGTGTCTATTAATACATTCATTCTGCATTTCCTGTTTTTGTTTATGCCGTTCCCTATTCCTGGGATTCTCTATACCCATACTTCTATCTGTCCAACCATAAGTTCCTTTCCATTTCCATTTGTAGCCATCCAAGTAAACTCCATTATTTCCATAAAGCTGTGAGTTCCCCACTAAGCCTTCTCTAGGCTCTCATAGCACCTATTTCCCCCTCTCTGACTAGAATTCACAAAGCTCACTCTACTATTTGTAATTATTACACGTCAGCTTGTGATATATGGCAAGGAGCTGTGATCTAAAGCGTATTATTAAGGCTGCATTGCTCAACTGTAAGTCTTCTCACTTCCACTCTTCAAAGTATTGCCAAAATAATACCGTATGAAATTTACCACATAACAGGTTTGACAATTGGGTCACATAGAATTTACCTCAGAATTTGTTGTGAATAATCAGTAGTTAATTATTATTTTCTCTGTCACTTTTAAAAAGAAGATAACAGTGCTCATCCTTTGTTATTCTACATCAAAAACTTCTTGAATTTTCCAATTATGATTTTTCAATAATATGGAAGAAAATTCTGCCTACCTCTAATTTTAGGTATTTTTCACCTTGAGAAGTTCATAGATAAATAAGGAGAGAAATAATTTTAACTGATTACTGGATTGGCAGAGACATCTATGTGCTTAAAATTGTAAGCACCCATAATAGTTATTAAATTAAATTGAATGGAATTCTTCAATTAACCAGATACTGATATGAATGGGGTCATAGGTATTAGATCATTAAACAAATTGGCACACTCATTTTAAAAGTAGGTGATCTGCACTGGAGCCAAAGTCAATACATCAAAAAGATTATCTTTAAAAATGACATCTGCTAATACACTTTTGAGATCCTTATTTCACTTTTTTTGGATAAATACCCAGAAGTGAGATTGCGGGATCATATGGTAATTTTTTAAAAATTTTTTGAGGAACCTCTATACTGTTTACCATAGCACCTGACCATTTTGCATTCCCACTAACCTTGTGTATAGGTTCCATTTTTTCCACATCCCCACCATGTGTATTGTCGTCTTTTTTTTTTTTTTTGACAGTGGCCTTCCTGACAGGTGTGAGGTAATATCTCATTGTGGTTTTGATTTGCATCTGCCTGATGAATGGTGACGTTGAACATTTTTTCATATACCTGCTGGCCATTTGTATATCTTCTTTGGAGAAATGGCAGCACTATTCACAGTAGCCAAGATTTGGAAAAACCCTGAATGTCCATCAACAGAAGAATGGATAAAGAAAATGTGTTATTAAAATGGAGATATCTAAAATAGTCAAACTCACAGAAGCAGAGAGTTAAATGGTGGTTGCCAGTGGCTGGGGGAAGGGGAAGATAGGGAGCTATGAATCAATGGGCATAAAGTTTCCGTTAAGATGAATAAGTTCTAGGGACCTGTTCTACAACTTTGTACCTATAGTCAAAAATAATGGGGCGCCAGGGTGGCTCAGTTGGTTAAGTGGCTGCCTTCAGCTCGGGTCGTGATCCCGGGGTCCTGGGATCAAACCCCGCATCAGGCTCCCTGCTCAGTGGAGAGCCTGCTTCTCCCTCTCCCTCTGCCTGCCTCTCTGCCTACTTGTACTCTCTATCCCTCTGTCAAAAAAAAAAATAATAATAATAATATAATGTATTATACACTGAAAATTTGTTAAGAGATATATCTCACATTTGGTGTTTTTACCACAATGAAACACAATTTTTTAAAAATAAAAATTAAATTCTGGTAGGGAACACAAGCTAGGTAATCGAAATGCAAGTTTTCTCTAACCCTCTGGTATGTCCTATTTAGCCTAGAGACCATCTGTGAACTGTGAGCCACTATGACCTTTGTACTCTAGCGAATAATGAGCATTCAGTATAAAATGCTCAGAACATTTTTAGCACTGGAATTGCTTCAGAATTTACAAGAGTAATTTTGATTTAAATAATTCTCATTTCTTTCCACCGGAAGAATACTAAATTGATGCATATAGATGTGTAAAGCATTTGCTGTGTATTTGCTGTTATTCCTTCATAGCATTGTATACATGTCAAAGATTACAAATATATATTATGAACATTTATCTTCAAATGTAAGCTGAAAATTACCAATTCTGGACCATGCAGTGGAATTACAGCCTTCTGAGAGAAAAGGGTTTGGGGGATGATATCTGAATGCATGGCATCTCAAAAACCTGAATTGGTGCAAGTTGCTGATTAAAGAATCTGGAAGAGCTCAGAGATGAGACACATACATCTAGTTTCTCCAGTCACCCTCTGGATAGGATTCATTGGAGATAGATATTTGGGCACAGGATTTTCAGTATGTGCCTTTGTCCTTATGGGGCCGAGTTGGCCAAGCAGTTACCAAAGAATGGCCATAGCAAGTAAATTTACTACACAACTCAGTGTAAATCAAGAAAGCCTGAACCTTGGGGTGCCTGGGTGGCTCAGTCGGTTAAGGTTAAGTGTCTGCCTTGAGCTCAAGTCATGATCCCAGGACCCTGGGATTGAGCCCCGAGTCAGGCTCCCTGCTCAGTGGGGAGCCTGCTTCTCCCTCTCCCCCTGCATGTACTCTCTATCTCTCTGTCTCTCTCAAATAAATAAATTAAATCTTAAAAAAAAAAAGAAAGTCTGCATCTCAACAGAATGTAAGATGAGTTAACAGTATTTAAAGAGCCTTAGAGTGAGACTCATCATGTTGAAATGGATATAAAGTCATTTTCCCTTTTTTATCTCGATAAGAATAAAAGATATGTGGTTAGATATTTCACTTATTATTTGTTTACTCTTATATTTTCTTTACTAGTTCCCAGATTATTCTATGATATTGTATAATCTAACAGGGCCACAAAAAAGCAACATGTATACTGATCAGACAAAAGTATTATTGGGAATTAAAAGAATATTAACATAGAGTTTTAAAATATTTGAAAAGCTGTCAGGAAGAAATTAGATTAGAATTCTAAAAGAGGAAGATTTTATAGGAATATAGGGGAAAAAATTTCAACTAAATTTGTCCATTACCAGAATGGGCAACCTTAATAAACAGTAATCTCTTTTCACCAGAAATGTTCCATCTGAGGCTGAAAGAACATAAGGTGAAGAAAGAGTGCTTTAACATGATTTCCATGGATGCTTACAAATCATAGGTGTAAAGATAATGACAATTTTTGTTTGTGATTTAGTAAATTATTTATGAAGCCTAGGATCACTTTGATAACTTACTGACTGGAGTTTGAGAAATACAGTTCCACTGTGAGCTACTCATCTGAACCAGTGTCCTAAGGTAGAATGTGAGAGTACTGAGCTGGAAAGTCAGGATACCTGGTTTCTTCTGCTTGGTTAGTAACTGTATAACCTGCATTTAACTTCTAATGGCCTTATCACCTTCTAATGGCTATAAAAGATTGCACTATTTACCCCTATGGTGTCCTTCAGTTTTAAATTCTACAATTTCCATGTATGTGCAGTTATCAGCTTCCCTGTTCCTCATCTGACCATTTGCCTTAGCTGATATGCTATCATACTCTTGGAATCAGTTACTTGAGACCGTGTGCATTGATGCCCTGAGGTAATTTCAACTGATAGATGTTTTTAAAATGCATCCTTACTGTGATTTTTAATCAAGCAAAAGAAATATTTCATCAACATGTGTCTTCAAAGAGACTAATGATGTGTCTTGAAGTAGAGATTGGCTTCATAAACTGGTATTAATATAATATGATTTTTAAATTATGGCTATTTAATACTTGTGAAATTTGTCAGCCATGGGAAATTAGTATCCCAGGAGAAATTTATACCCAAACACAGAACAAATGTGCATAGAAACAAAAATCAGAAAATTGATGTTCATTTCTGACTCCCTAATTTTGAATAAGACCTTCGTGTTTCAAACTAAAAGACATTTTTATGAAAGATGTACTATCCACAGTTTTTAAAAAATAATTGACAAAATTGTATGTACCTTCAACACTGCTTTATTGGTGACATTTCTTTAAAGATGAAACTGATTACCTGATTTTATTAACAGAAGACACATCTTTTCAGCAGAGTTAGAAATGCTCACCATTGACCAAATCCAGTTACAGCTTTGCATTTTATAACCTAATTTAGGGCTTTCTTACACATGCTATATTTCCCAAAGTAAATTACTATATGAAAAATGCTGATGGAATAATCTATTTCTTATGAAGGTTATGAATGTTTGTGGGTTATGTTTTATTATCAAAGCTGGGCAGATCCTACTAAAAAATTAAGATATTCCTCAAGTCACCTTTTGAGAAATTGAAGCAATTTACATTTGTATCTTTAACTGATTACCTGCTGATTATTTTTCCTAGCATCTTATAATTTGAGTTTATGTTTAACTTAAAAAAATTCAGCTGATGTTTACCCATTATGGAAATAACAATCTAAGATTTCACACACACTTCTGAGTCACTAATATTGCTAATGACTACCCTAAGCCATAAACTCAAGATCCTTGGACACACAAAGTTTGGAAAAATTAACTTGACTTCGGATGAAATATTCATTTTCAGATGAAGTATTTTGGTAGCAAAAACCATTTGTTTTTAAAAAGAATATTTACATATATTCTGCATTTACATTAACATTCATATGCATACCAATTAGTATGTTGGAAATTTAATGTTTGAGGTATTTGAATTTCTTCCTTTTCTAACTCTATATAATTATATCATTTAGTGGTTTAGAAATTATATGGAGATTATAAAGATATACAGCAATGCATATGGCTCTTGATTTAGGATAACCATGAAGGAAGGCTTATAGTCTCTTGTAAAGAAGTCATACTTCTCAGTTTCCTAAGTTTGCAACATTAGTCTTTTTAAGTAAGATGGTAAAAAAAAAAAAAAAGTATGAGGATAAAAAGAATTTGTTGTCCTTAAAAATTGCTTGTAATGAAGCCACTGAAGTCACTCCAGTACCAGGAGTGGCTCATTATATGCAAGGGAATACTAAAATGTAATCCCCGAAAACGAGCTTTATAAAAAATAAAAAGTAACCTATATGTATATATCTGTCGACCAGAGTATGGGTAAAAATGTTCCAAGAGAGACTATGGACTCCGAGAAACAGAGTTCTAGAGGGGAGGAGTGGGGGGGGATGGGTTAGCCCGGTGATGGGTATTAAGGAGGGTACGTACTACACAGAGCACTGGGTGTTATACGCAAACATTGAATCATGGAACACTACATCAAAAACTAATGATGTAATGTGTGGTGACTAACATAACAAAATTAAATTTAGAAAAATGTTCTCAAGACTCCAAGAATGAAATGTTTCTAGATGTGTAATGGAAACAGCACAGGCATCAAAAGGTTCTTACTTTCACTTCATTTTTATTTTTCCATTTTGTGTGGATCATCTCCACCATCTCATATTATTGGCTAAAACTACATTTCAGTTGTTGAGGTGTGCACTTAACAATGTAACATCATCAAAAAAAAAAAAAAAAGCTTGGAATATATTATTTCTAATGGTAATACCTATTGGGTATGTCAACCACTAAACCTAAGATGATAGTCATAGGCATCTCTGAGCTACTCTTTCTTTTCTCATTGTTTTAATAAAACAAGGAAAAGTCTATCACATCTGTAATTGACCTTTCTATTTTGGCCTGAAGAGCTCAAATAAATTGCTTCTAAGCCTAAGGAATTTAAGAATCCCCCAAGGCTTTGAACTTGGCAGTCACTTCATAGAATTTTAGCACCATGTTGTTATATCCAGAAAGTTTCTCTACATTTCAGAGGATTATAGATGTGAATATAAAAAAGTATTGGCTAGAATTTGTTGTCATGTTATATGTCTTTTTTATTATGGTGAAATACACATAATGTAAAATTGGCCATTTTACCACTTTCAAGTGAACAATTCTGTGGCGCTAAGTACAGTCACATTATTGTGCAACCATCCCGTTATCCATCTCCAGAACATTTTTGTCATCCCTAACTGAAACTCTCTACCCATCAAACAGCGATTCCTCCTTCCCAGCCCCCCTCAACCCCTGGTAGCCTGCTGCCTTTTGTTTCTATCAAACTGGACATTCTAAGTACCTTATATAAGTGGATCGTACAATATTTGTCCTTTTGTGTCAGGCATATTTTCCTTAGCATAAATTTTCTTTTTTTTTTGTTTTTAAGATTTTATTTATGTATTTTTCAGGGAGAGTGAGAGAGAGCACAAGCAGGGGGAGGGGCAGAGGGAGAAGGAGAAGCAGGCTCCCCACTGAGATCATGACCTGAGCTGAAGGCAGACAACTGACTGAGCTACTCAGGCGTCCCATTAGAATAAGTTTTCAAGGCTCATCCGTGTTGTAGTCTGTATCAGAATTTCATTTTCTTTTAAGGCTGAGTAATAGTATGTATATACCACGTTTTGTTTATCCATCTACCCATTGATGGATATTTGGGTTGTTTCTACCTTTTGTAGTGCTTTCTTATTTGAATACATATCTATCTTGCTTATCACATCACCTAGCATGTTGTATGCCCATACGAAGTATCTGTTGAATGAATAAATGAATGTGACAAAAATTCAGACATTTTCCACCTTGAGCAATTTAGTCCTGAAGGTATATTGTTCATAGAAAAATAGATGCCCTTGGTTTGGCATTTTTAGAAGGAAAACAGAACAAAACCCTTTCCCATTTGCTAGGCGTGGGATGCCACTGTGTGCCATTTCATATCCTCTTGGTTCCACCTCCACTCACGGTCTCTCCTGTGATTTCCTGTTTTGCACATGTTTAACCATATTTACACAGATGCAGACTTAGCCCTGGCTGAGCAGCCTACTTTCCCAGAGCTGTCCTGATAATGTAGTGCAAGATGCCCGCAGAAACCCTCTCCATAATTGTTCATGTGCAACTTGAAATTGTGAGGAAGTTAATGTTAATGATCATAGGGCATTCGTGACAGATGGGAAGAGGGGCAAGTGGATAAATCCTTTGCTTTCTCATCTGCTAGGTTGGCATACTGTAGTTGACTACCGAGAGTTACTAAGACTCTGACTTTTTGATAGATTGAGGTGAATTGTAGATGGCGAAGCATTTTCTGTTAGGCTCTAGCATAATGTCCTTGGAGGAATTTCAGAAATGAGTGCCACATCAAACATTCACAAGATGTGGGAGAGGTGGTTTCATTCTACATTCCTGTCCAGTTGCCTTACGTGGCCCCTGACAAAAAAGAACACAAAACTGGGTGAGTCTTGAAAGCTGACGGCAAGCTGCTATACACTTAACCAAATGTTAGGCCCAATTGCAGCTGTTATGAAAGATGTGGTATCTAAACCAGGACAAATCAACACTGGTTTTGGCATTTGGTATGGAGATACTGTCTAGCAAAGGCATTTTTTCCCCTCAAATTCCACTAGTGAAAGGAACTAAAATCTGTTTGTTTTTACTTGAGAATGCACAGCAGATGCATTCACTCCCTCATTCCAAGCCAAATTAACACTTCTGCCTTTTGTCAAAATATAGTTGGCAGGGACCTTGATGGTCTTGACATTCCTCAGAATCTCACACTGGTCCACTGCATCCATGACATGTTTGTTGGATTGGGTGAATAGAAAGCAGCAAGTATTAGAGATTCCCTAATGAGAAAGACCAGGTGGCACCCTCAGTACACTGACTAGAAATCTTAGATCACCCAATTCATTAGATATATCTTCTACTTTACACATTACTCTAGGTGACAGTTTTGCTGATCTTTCTGCCATGATGTAACAAGAACTCCCCTCAGTTTCCAATAATACTCTCCTCATTTCTTTCTAAGCCCTTCCTGGTAATCACCATAAGCCACCTTTTAACTGCCTTTGCAATGAACCTCTGGCTTTTACTAACACTTGCCTTAGTGTCCTTCCAGCTTCTGCCCCGTGCTGCTCCAGTATGCACCTCCCATATTTTAGATTTTTGCTGTGGCAACATACCTCTTCCAGGTTCCATAGTCTGTGTTATGGAACTATGCATAGCTACATAACAAATTGCTTGAAAATGTAGATTATAACCAATAAACATTTATTGTCTCACAGTGGCTGTGTGCCAGAAATTTGGAAGCAGCTTAGCTGCGTAGTTGTGACTCCAGCTCTTTCATGAGGCTCCGGTTAAGATATTGGCCAGGACTGCAGTCATCTGGCGACTTGACTGGTGCTGATGGATCTGCTCCTAAGGGGTTCATGGGTTCAAATCACATGGCTGTTGGCAGGACATCTCAGTTCCTTTATAAAAGGCTGCTCGACTATCCTCATGGTATCATAGCTGAGTTCTCCCAGGATTAGCCAAAAGAAGGCAAGTCAGAAGCCATAATATCTTGTTTGACCTAGACTTGTACGTCACCTACCAGTATTTCTGCAATATGTCAGTGGTTCCACAAGTCAGCTCTATGCAGTGTTAGAGGGTACTATAGAAGGCATGAATACCAAGAAGCAGGGATCATTGGGGCTATCTTTGGAGGCTGGCTCCCACAGTCTCTTTGCATTCTAAAAGCAGCATATATCTTACTTGGGAATACCACCACAGTCTATTTAATGGTGGGAGGATGGCCAGTTTTGAATGGATCTTACAGTAGAGACTGCTGTACAGCAGGTCCAGGCTCTGGTACAAGCTGCTAAGCTCAGCTTAGCATAATGGCCCAGAAGATCTGATATTTTTAGACCGATTTCTGATAGAATGACCATGTGCAATCTCTGGCTAGCCCTAATTGAAGAACTGCAGCATAGATACCTAAGGTTTGGGAGCAAGACCATGCTTTCTACAGAGAGCTACCTTCTGGGGGAAAAAAAGAAAAAAAAGGTATATCACACATACACACCCAATTCCTAGCTTACTATTGTGTCCTAGTAGATGTTGTGTGTTGGACACCAGTTGACTCTGACTGAAGTTGTCTATTCTGAGCTATTATGAAACTCATCAAATAAACTGGTTGGGTGCACATAGTAAAAATCCCATGTACAAGAGAAATGGAGTATCTGGGTTCAGGCCCATATGGATCCAGAAGATCGAGTAAATTATATAAACATGTCGCCTACACTTCCCTTGCAGCCACTTCTTTTATATGGAGGTCTCAATCACTTCTAAAATAAACTACTTGCCTGCAAGCTTTTGTTTCAAGCTCTAGTTTAGGGATAATCTAAGACAAGACAGCAGGCTTTTAAATTTGATTGGCTATATGAAGGCTTCCTTTACTATTTATATCAGAGTTCTCTGAGATGAAGTAAGAATTATAAAGGATGGGATCCCATATCTCCAAAAGCCTTATTGACTTAGCTCCCTTAGAGCTATTCCGCTCAGACTGTTGAATATGCACGTTCTTTAAAGGTAGTTGATTTTGAGACAATTGTAACCAAACATCTATAGTTGGATATGCTTAGAAGGTTGTGTGCATTTCACATTTTTGAGGGTATCATTCTATAGCTCTGCTGTCCATGCTTTGATATCAGTGATAAGGAAGAACATATTTCTTTTTCTTTTCTTTTTTTTGGCCAGGGGTGGGGGCAGCAGAACCTGTTTCACACAATGAGAGCATATACTCTGAGTAAATTTGCTGTGGCTATCTTAAATCCATTCTCTCTAAAGCAAGGTATGAAAGACTACATTAATGATTTGGCATGTCTTGGCTGTTGAGTTTACGTATTTGTTATGATTAACAATTTCTATCCCTATTTTGTAAATATTTCATTGCCAATTACATGTGTAATGGAATGTAACAAATCTCAATTCTGCTTTTGTTATTTTGGGGAAGTGGGGGAGTGGAGTTAAATACTGTTGTGGAGAGTGGCAGTGCAACGGATCAAATCTTTTTAATTTTGATCTATAGTAACGCTATTAGTATAACATTTTGTTGTGTTGCAGTGGAAGCTCTAACAAATTTTAAAGGCTTGGAAGGGAAATATTGACTTTGCAGTTTATCATCCTCAAGAATACTTTTCTCTAAGAAATTAGTTTGGGCATCCCAATATTTGAATGGGATATTATTCAAAAATTAGGCACTTTTCATTATGGCAACATGAATTCCCTATCTGGATTGTTCACATTTAGCTAATACAGCTTTTCTTTTTGGGGATGTTTAACTATCCTATAAAACAAGAGAAATATTTGGGACATTTATGGCATTATATTTTTCTCTAGTCTTAAGAGATTGAGTTACCATATAGTACAACAATCTATTCATATCTAACACGATGTGAAAATCAAAAGAGATCATATATGTGCAAGTACACTGTATACTGTACAAATAAACTATAGCAATAAAATAGAATATGACAATAAAATGAAGTGTAGCAATAAAATCTAGGGATGCAGGTTTAAGCAGTTCTCATTTCCATGTTCTGATGTTAGTATCTTAAAATAATAGTTTTGTGTATTCTTGGTAAAATTACCTAATTATGGAGAAAATAAAATGTTCAGTAGTTTGCCTTTAAACATACTCAAAATAAATTCCTAATGAGTTTTAATATACATGTTTTAAATGAACCTATAAAGAGAATGCAACTTTTGTAGAATGAATCATGTCTATATCTCTGTACTTGAAGATACTTCTCAGCCTAAAAGCAATGGAAGAAACTTAAGATTGTGTTAATGAAAAGCTTGCATACTAAAAACATAGAAAACATCGTAAACAAAAAATATGAAAGAAAAGTACTGCATTTTTAAAGGTCATAGAAAACGTTAGTATCATCAACGAAATGTATCAAGATAAAAAGAAGAGTCCACAATACCGCCGTAAAATAAATTGATTGAACAAATCACAGAAGAGGAAATTATGTTTAAGGTCATATGTAATAAGAATTCAATTAAAACAACAATGGCTTTGTATCTATCAAAGTAACAAAAAAAATTGATAGTAGCAGTGCTGATAAGGGTGTCACGATGGGATTTAGATTTCTACAAGTTTCTCTGAAAAATCAGTTGGGCAACATGTATTTAAAAACCTTAAAATTCTTAGTACCCTTTGACCCAGTTATTCACTTGAATGGAGTCTAGCCTAAAGAAATCATCATTGATGCATGCAGACTTTAAAATATTGAGTCATGTAAAAATGAGAGTCTTTTTTGTGTGAGGAAAAAAGCATTTCACAACTTTATCACGAATACTCCTCGTAATATTGATAACTTAGTGTGTGTTTCACACAGAGTTACAAGACGATGAAAGTTAATGACGTGGTTTATACTGTATTTTACAAATGAAGGAAACCAGGATCCAAGGAGGCTAAGTAATTTTCTTGAGAGAGATCAAACATGATAGGGGCTGAATATAGATTACTATATTTGGCGACTGTAAAATCAGCTATGCTATCACTGATTCTTCATTCATTGTCTCATCAGATTTAAAGAGCTTGTTCTAATTTTGTACATTTAATTTTAAATTCTTATATAATTTCTTATTAAAATTTAATTACTTATTGAAGATGAAAGCCCAGCTTGACTTCACAGTGATCTCTTATCCACCAAACTGATTTGTCATTTGAGACTTATATTTTAAATTTAAATTAAATCAAGTTAAATTAAAACTCAAGTCAAAGAAGCTATGAGCTCTCCTTTTGTTTTTCTTTAAAAAGGAAATTTTCATCTATTTTAGGTCAGTAAATTGTTAAAAAATTAAACTGTTCTTGTGCTCATAAATTTATACAAAGGGGTCTCCTAGACAGAATGCATATTTATAATTAAACCGAGTGGTATGATATTGAATGGCACAGTATGCCAGGGGTTTGGATTACCAATCTCTGAAACTATTTCAAGACATTGAAGTCCATGTGTTTACTTCTATCCACAGTAAGAATGCTTTGAAATGACCAAATGAGTACAAAATAAGCAAAATTGTGTTTCAGTGCTGAAAAAGGGAAAGGATATCATCAACTTTCCAAAAGCTGTCAGGTCTTTCTGGAAACGACAGCCTGGGAGGATTGGATTTAAGGGGCACCACCTTTATATTCACAAGAGTCAAAGGATGGAACCGCTGAGGAAGTAAGTGCGTAAGATGCGCCCAGTAGAAGTCCGAATGCAGAGAAATGGTAGTCTGTATCTATAGACTTCCCTGTGTGAGGGGAAAAAATATATTCCTTAATTACTGGTTGGGGGGGTAAATGTATACATTTTGGTAGACCCTTCTGCAGTACTAGACGTATCAAAAACTTGAAAATTTACAAAAATTCTGACTGAATTACCCGACTGGTGTACAACAATAAGTGTTCACTGTAGCATTCTTTATAGTGTTGGAAACAATTGGAAAAAAGACCTAAATTTCCACAAATAGAATATGGTAGATAAATCACAGTAAACTGATACAACATACTGTGCAACCATAGTATAGATGTGTAAATATGAGGGGCAAACAAGATTAAGCAACTGGTTGGTTCAGTCTCTGTGTGTGGGTGGGTGGGTGTGTGTATCTGAGGCCTCCCTCACATCTATTGAAATGGAATTTGTTTTATATAACATGTTGTGAAGTAAAAATGCAGAATATAAAACAACTTATAGCAAGATCCCAATTTATTTAAATATATTTTTAATTGCCTAATAAGATGGCAACAGATATATGACTAGTTGCCTCTCCTTCATGGAATTTATGAGGAATTATCTTTCCCATTAGCAGTAATTTCTAAGTTTTTCTATACTGATTTGCTTGAATAAAAATAGAATTTTTAAAAATTCTGTGAATTGCGAATTTTAAAATAGTTTGTTGCACAGCGTTCATGACATTGAGTCCAGTATGTTACTAAGCTGTGTGTGCATTTCTTGATCTTGGTAAACTAGGACATGCTGTTCCATAACCAGATCCAGGAGGGAAAATGCACTATCGCATTTGAAGGATGCGAACATATTTAGTCAAACAAGAAACTGGCTCATTTGAGAGTTTTATAGCAAACAAGGGCAGAAAGTAGTTTGCATAATTTTCTCATGCTCCTTTTATAGTGTTTATCTTTTATAAGGCTCTTTGGAACAGTTGCTCGTCCACCTGTCAATAATGTGTCCTTTTATAGACTCAACCTTTTATTGCTCTCATGCCCTTGATATATAGTAGTCTTAGAAGTAGTATTGAATATATGGTGGGCAAAATACTAATTTTAAATTTAAAAGGCCTTCTTTTGTAGACTAAAATAGAGAGTTTTGAATGACATGAAGAGAATAAACATACTATAAAATCCTGTTTAGGGATACCTGGGTAGCTCAGTGGGTTAAGCATCAGACTCTTGATTTTGGCTCAGGCCATGATCTGAGGGTCCTGAGGTTGAGCCCCACTTCCAGTCCACCCTCAGGGAGGAGTCTGCATCTCTCCCTCTACCCCTCCCCCTGCTTGTGGGGAATACTCTCTTTCTCTCTCTCTCTAAAATCAAACTCTTTTTTTTAAAGATTTTATTTATTTGAGAGAGAGAGATTGGAAGAGAGAGAGGGAGACAGACAGCACAAGAGGGGGGAGGGTCAGAGGGAGAAACAGACTCCCCGCTGAGCGGGGAGCCTGATGTGGGACTCCATCCTGGGATCCCAGGATCATGATCTGAGCCACAGACAGATGCTTAACCAACTGAGCCACCCAGGTGGCTTTATTCTACTTTACTTTTATTCTACTTATTCTACTTTACTTTTTTTAAACATTTATTTATTTAAGGGGCACTGGGTGGCTCAGTTGGTTAAGCATCTACCTTTGGCTCGGGTCATGATCTGGGGTTCCGGGATGGAGTCCCGCCTTGGGCTCCCTGCTCAGCTGGGAGCCTGCTTCTCCCTCTGCCTGCCACACCCCCTGCTTGTGCTCTCTCACTCTCTCTGTCAAATAATTAAATAAAATCTTTAAAAATAAAATAGAATAGAATCTATTTAGCAGGAATAAAAATAAATTCATTGTTTTATCAACATTTTTGGAAAGTTTGTTAACAATTTTATTTAAAGCACTATCCTATGAAAAACTAAGCCAAGTAGCATTCATTTAAATTTGTTTTTATGGAACATAATTCTGCATCAATTCCAAGTGAAAATAGTTGTATTGTGAGTCTATCAATTACATAAATATTTTGGGCATGCGAACAGTTGCTTTAACTTCTTTTTAGTGGAATAAGATATCTAGTATTTCTCAATTTACATAAAATTTGTCAAGCTGTGTTCTACATATATTTATTGACCTACATCCCAGAAGTGTTTTGCATGATACTGAATGAACACAATCCTACAAATCTGTATGTAGGAATGCATTTCCATTCATAAAGGGATATTATCCAAGACCTTAAGTAGAAAGCTGCCCATCCTTTGTTTTGTGCAATTAGATTCCAAGTTCCCTTTATATAATCATGAGCAAGAATAATAAATGAAGTAAGAGAAATTCTGTTCTTGTTAAAAAGCAAACATCCTTACACACACACATGCACACGCACACACACACACACCACTTTTCCAATACCACCACTTCCCATTCCTAGTAATATGAGATGTGGGGCTAAAATTTAACATTCATGCAGAGACACGGGAGTTAAATATCACATTTTCATATTGTACTTGGGAGAGGACTTCATATTTTGCTTGATAGAGTTTGCAAATTGTGCTTTCACATTGCACTTTGAAACATTTGTTTTCTCTGAAACATGGTAGCTAATTGGGCTAACAACTCTTAGCTGTCAAGAGCAGTTTTAGATGTGGTCCATTTCTGTTCAGTGTGTGATTATTTTAAGACTGCTTAGAGGACAGAAGTAGACAGCCCTTCATCAGGTGTACAATGGTAAAGATCTGCTTTTTTCTTAAGAGGTCTGTTAATTGGATACGCATGCAATACCCAAGGTGCAGTGAAAAGATAAGACAGCAGTTAAAGTCTGCAAAGTGAATGAGTTTTTTTAGGTTCAATTGTGATTATACTGCCACCTCTACTTTCACTGGTGCCTTCATTCATTTTATTTTACCTTACCTAGTGAGTATTTTTATCGCTCTCCATGGAATTTTCTTGAGATGTCTTATCTTCTGGTTCTCAATGTAAATATACTTGGAATAAAATAAACCCAAAGTGTTATCTATGAATAGCTGGTTAATAGGAATCTATGATAATATTTTTGAAATGGAATAAATTATATTTGTACTTAGAATGTATGTTTTTACTAGTTATTTAAACTTTAGAAATGCATGCTTATTGTCATTGTATATGAAATAGTATAGTAGCTTTCTTGAGCTCAGTTTCTTTCTTTCTACTGGCATTGACATCAATCATACAATGCTTTGAATATTAAGATCTGCAAACTAAATTCTCTCTTTTCTGAGCAAAACAGTTGAGGAAGTTCATTCAAAAACCTGCCATGAAAATTAAGACATAATCAAACCAAATGTTGCAGAAGACAGGCAAAGTTCTGTACATTAGGGGCCATAAAGTCAGTCTAATATGATAGACAAACAATTATTCAATCAGTTTATTGGAATTGTGATAAACATAATATGAGAAACATATGCCATGTTCTGAGAATGTATAAAATGGGAACTCTCCCTAATTTGTCAATAAATCATGAGTTGTTTTCAAAGTAACCATCATATACTTTTATTTTTGAATAAACTTAGTTGTAAGCCTGGAGTTATAGCTAAAACTTGGTTTATAAGAGTTTAATATCTTTATCACTTCTTTTCTAGGGTAATTTTCAAACTTAATAGTTATCTAATGTTAAGTTCTTCATAGTTTTAGGGGTTGGTTTTGGTATGTGTATTTTCCTTACTCAGCAATAACAGGCAGACTTGAAATCATTTCACACTTTGTATCTAAGATTTCTGTAATAAAATACTAATTTTCATCAATTAGTTAAAACACACCCATTAATAATATTACCTAAATCTATGTTAAATGTCCAATTAAATATTTTTAAGTGCCAAATTTATAACTGCTATAATTTTTTGTTGTTTTTAGTTTGAAGATAAAAGCGTAGCTTCATGTATCATTGATATTATCCACTCTGACAGGTGTGAGGTAATATCTCATTGTAGTTTTGATTTGTATTTCCCTGATGCTGAGTGATGTTGAGCATCTTTTCATGTATCTGTTGGCTATCTGGATGTCTTCTTTGAAGAAATGTGTGTTCATGTCTTCCCATTTTTTAATTGGATTATTCATGTTTTGGATGTTGAGTTTTATAAGTTCTTTATATGTTTTGGATATTAACACTTTATCAGATATGTCATTTGCATAGATTTTCTCCCATTCCATAGGTTGCCTTTTACTTTTGGTGATTGTTTCCTTCACTGTGCAGAAGCCTTTCATCTTGATGAGGCCCCAGTAGTTTATTTCTGGTTTTTGTTTCCCTTGCCTCAGAAGACATAACTAGTAAGAAGTTGCTATGGCCAATATCAAAGAGATTACTCCCTGTGTTCTCCTCTAGGACTTTTATGGTTTCAAGTCTCACATTTAGGTCTTAATCCATTTTGAATTTGTTTTTGTGTATGGTGTAAGAAAGTGGTCCAGTTTCATTCTTTTGCATGTTGCTGTCCAGTTTTCCCAACACTATTTGTTGAAGAGACTGTCCCCCCCCCCCATTGGATATTCTTTTCGGCTTTGTCAAAGATTAATTGACCATATAGTTATGGGTTCATTTCTGAGTGTTCTATTCTGTTCCATTGATCTATGCGTCTGTTTTTGTGCCAGTACTATATTGTTTTTATCACTACAGCTGTGCAGTATAACTTGAAGTCTGGAATTGTGATGCCTCCCTTAATTTCTCTTCCTGCTGCTTCATTATTGATGTATAGAAATGCAATGGATTCCTGTACTTTGATTTTGTATCCTGCAACTCTACTGAATTCGTGTATCAGCTCCAGCAGTTTTTTGGTGGAGTATTACAGGTTTTCTATATAAAGCATCATGTCATCTGCAAAGAGTGAAAGTTTGACTTCTTCTTTGCCAATTTGGATGCCTTTTATTTCCTTTTGTTGTCTGATTGCTGTGGCTAAGACTTCCAGAGCTATGTTAAATAACAGTGGTGAGAGTGAATGTCCTTGTCTTGTTCCTGACTGTAGAGGAAAAGCTCTCAGGCTTTCCCCACTGAGGATGATATTAGCTGTGGGCATTTCCTATATGGCCTTTGTTATGTGAGATATGTTCCCTCTAACCCTCTAAGGATGTGGAGAAAGGGGAACCTTTTTGCACTGTTTTTGGGAATGCAAACTGGTGCAGCCACTCTGGAGAACAGTGTGGAGTTCCTCAAAAACTTAAAAATAGAACTACCCTACAAAGTGACAATTGCACTACTAGGTTTTTACCCAAAGAATACAAAAATACTAATTTGAAGAGATACATGAACCCCGATGTTTATAGCAGCATTGTCTACAGTAGCCAAATTATGCAAAGAGCCAAAATGGCCATTGCCTGATGAATGGATAAAGATGTGGTTATATATAAATGTGATATTATTTATCCATAAAAAAAGAATAAAATCTTGCCATTTGCAACAACATGGATGGAGCTAGAGAATATTGTGCAAAGTGAAGTAAGTCAGAGAAAGACAAATACCATATGATTTCACTCATATGTGGAATTAAGAAAAAAAAACAAATGAGCATAGGGAAAGAAGAGAGAGAGAGAGAGAGAGAGGCAAACCAAGAAACAGATTCTTAACTCTAGAGAACAAACTGATGCTCACCAGAGGGAAAGTGGGTGGGGGGTGATAGGGATTAAGGAGTGTACTTGTGCTGATCACCGAGTGTTATATGTAAGTATTGAAGCACTAAATTGCACTTCTGAAACTAATATTACACTGTATGTTAACTAACTGAAATTTAAATAAAAACTTAAAAAAAGCCTAATTTCTTAATAGTCCTAATCTGATTCATTAGTATTATCTCATAATTAATATCAAAGATTGGAAAACAGTAAAATATAATGGAGTTCTCCTGAATTGCATTTGGGATTTAGAGTCTGAGTTATTTCAAGACACTTATATTTTGAAATTTAGACTTCATGGCATTTAACTTGCCACTAACTTGGTCCAACATAAATGTACCTTTATATTCTGTGCTTAGAGTGGGAAATAAAGATTATGGTTTCATTTAAGCATAGTAGGGAGGAGGAAAAAATACCAAAGATATGTGGAATTAATTCTAAAATGTTATACATATTGTATTCCCTTATTGAGAAGTATCCTAGTATTACCAAACTGAATATTTAGAAAATCTCTAAGACCATCAACACATTTATGAATATGTATTTTCCTCCCTATTTTCTTTAGTTTTCCTTTAAAACTAAGATGAAAATACAATCAGATATTGCATGTTGACAGGTATAACAAACTCACTGACTTACTTAGCTCGTAAAGTTTTGACATCAGCACTATTTCCCTAAATGTATTTTAAATCCTTATAATTCTTTACATGTGAAGAAAAGTTCATAAAGTAATGATATGGATATGCCAAATATCCAATTCTTATTTTCGTGCAATAATGATTAGTTAATAGATTGACTGAAAATAGTATCCTGTTTACAACTCCATTATTCCATTTGTAATAAAGTTGGCATCCTCGAATTGTAAACATGTTTCTAATTAAAATTAAATGTTTACACATGATGAACACATTCTTCTTATTTCACTCTTTCTAGATTAATCATTTTGCATAGGAACATCTAAGTCTCAATCTCTAAACTATAGGATAAATCATAAAATTAAAAGAATACGAATCTGAAACCCAGGATGCTTTTGTTATTCATTCAAGATGTGAACTTGGCCAATCACTTCCTCTTCTTGTCACCTGTTTTCCTCATCAAAAGAATGAATCTGTTTGTTTCATTTCATGGTTTTCACTTTTCAGCAGCAGAAGCCTCTTGTCAGACAATATCTTATGCATAATTTCAGCATGTATATTAAAAATAATAATAATGAAGCTTCTCTTACAGGGACAGGAATGATGGAGAAGGGCAGTGGAGTAGGGTTGGGGATTTTAGAGCCCAATCCTATATACTGAGTAGCCCTCACCTTCCGATACAACCTGTTGAAGATGGTTCTACAGCAGATAATTCCTCGAGTTCCATGGACCATATTTTGAAAATCATGTAATTATATATGATCATTATGTTTCTTTAAAATTCCAAAATAATGTAATTCTCAATTTCATAAATTGAGATGTCTTTCAAAGCGCTGAAAATCCTATTGTACTTTAAAAAAATGTACAAATAAGTAGGTTTCAATTTGTGCTAAGAAGGATTCTAAGGTAAAAAGCTCACACGT
The DNA here is from genome assembly GCF_037043125.1 of Eumetopias jubatus. Classification (NCBI taxonomy): domain Eukaryota; kingdom Metazoa; phylum Chordata; class Mammalia; order Carnivora; family Otariidae; genus Eumetopias; species Eumetopias jubatus. The sequence continues at coordinate 46,133,833 of NW_028274820.1, read as the reverse complement.
CATACTAAAGCCACTGACTTAAGTGTTCCATAGAATAGTGCTATAATCCAAATAGTTTTATTTTAGGAAATAAATAAATTGATAAAACCCTTCAACATTCAGAAAAACCACAGAAGCCCTTTAGTTAAATGTTAATTCTCTTGCCCATCTTTATTCTTCACTGGGGGAGATGAGAAAAAAAATTAATATGGGGGTTAAATTTAAAGGCAGAATTTGCTTGGGGCACCTGCGTGGCTCAGTCGGTTAAGCATCTGCCTTCGGCTCAGGTCATGATCCCAGGGTCTGGGATTAAGTCTAGCATTGTACTCCCTGCTCAGCCGGAAGCCTGCTTCTCCCTCTCCCTCTGCTGCTCCCCCTGCTTGTGCTCACGCATTCTCTCTCTGCGTCAAATAAATAAATAAATAAATAAATAAATAAATAAATAAATAAATAAAATCTTAAAAAAAAATAAAGGCAGAATGTGCTTAAAAGATTTTTTCCCTTCCTAACTTTGGTTACCTGCGAGTGAACACTTACGTCAGTACACACATATACACCCACTAGACTCTTGCAGCCATAGTAGGTAAAGCATTAGAAAATGAGGTAGAGAAGAACACGTTTTCCAGAATCTTAAATTGCTCAGAAGAAAAGCCTGTAGGAGATGGAGTTCTTCACCAGGGGCCACTTCGTTAGCCTGCTACTGACATGGATTCGATGGTTACAAGGCAGGGGTGATGTGTTTTCACTCTTGCTAATTTCTGATGTCCTTTCTGAGCAAGGGTTCTCTATCTAAAATTAAGAAAATGAAAAAAAGCAAACTTTTAATCCCAAAAGGACCCAAAGTGAACTTGTCCCAGTGGTTACCTTATATAGACTCTCTGACATACTTCTCGTTTTGCAAAAATACCAAGTGCAGATCATTACTTTGCAACACTCATGTGCAGAGACCTACTTTATTAACACTTCAGGGAAGTTAATGTACTAGATCTTGAAATGCCTTTCTGGAAAGTGAAGTAACTTATGGTTTTCTTGTAGTGGCACTGTTAACTCTTGTATCATTTTCAGGTCCGTGGGGCCGATGCATGGGAGATGAATGTGGGCCAGGAGGCATTCAGACCCGGGCTGTGTGGTGTGCTCATGTGGAAGGCTGGACGACATTACATACAAACTGTAAGCCGGCCGAGAGACCCAGTAACCAGCAGATCTGTTTCAAAGTGTGTGACTGGCACAAAGAGTTGTATGATTGGAGCCTGGGACCTTGGAATCAGTGTCAGCCTGTGATTTCAAAAAGCCTGGAGAAACCCCTTGAGTGCATTAAGGGGGAGGAAGGCATTCAGGTGAGAGAGATAACATGCATCCAGAAAGAGAAGGACATTCCTGCAGAGGATATCATTTGTGAGTACTTCGAGCCCAAACCTCTCCTGGAACAGGCCTGCCTCATCCCCTGCCAGCAAGACTGCATTGTGTCTGAGTTTTCTGCCTGGTCGGAATGCTCTAAGACATGTGGCAGCGGGCTCCAGCACCGGACGCGTCACGTGGTAGCACCCCCCCAGTTTGGAGGTTCCGGCTGCCCAAACTTGACGGAGTTTCAGGTGTGCCAGTCCAGCCCCTGTGAAGATGAAGAGAGCATGTACAGCTTGCACGTGGGTCCCTGGAGCTCGTGCTCGATGCCCCACGCGAGACAAGTAAGACAAGCAAGGAGACGTGGGAAGAATAAAGAACGGGAAAAGGACCGAGGAAAAGGAGTGAAGGATCCAGAAGCCCGAGAACTTATTAAGAAAAAGAGAAACAGAAACAGACAGAACCGACAAGAGAATAAATATTGGGACATCCAGATTGGATATCAGACCAGAGAAGTTATGTGTACTAACAAGACGGGGAAGGCTGCTGATTTGAGGTAACATTTCATAACCATTAACTGGAGGTGGCTCTCTGTCAAGGCCATGGGCCAGAAAGTACTTAAGGCTCTGCTGTACTAAGTCCCGAGATTCACATGTGCACAACCTAGAATGAGCTACCCCCAAGTATAACATGTTCTACTTTAAGGCACTTAAGCTTTTGTGGGTTTCCTGACATTATTTCTGTTTTGCTCATGTTTAGGCACTGTACTCCTAGAGTTCATTTAAATGTTCCTGTCAAAGATTTATAGCATGAGCTATTCTCCATGAGGTGGTACTACTTTTTTAGGTCAGTCGTGCTGTTTCCACCTACAATGGGGGGAAAAAGAAAACTTGCTTAGAAGCTACAGTTTGGGGATTTTGAATTCAGATACTTATTTTAGTGAGAATAAAGCACACTTGTAATCTCTCCAAGTTTATAACATTTTCAGAATTACCCTATACAAAAAAATCTAAACAACCGCCCAGGGAGCTATACCTAAGAATAATTCACATTTTATAAAATGGAATAAATCTCCCTAGAGGAAAAAAGGGAAACCAGAAGAAACTAAGGTAAGTAGACATTATTTAATCATGAGTAGCCTAGTTTAGAAAACATGTAATTAATTGGCTGCATGTTCTAGACAGAAATTATATGTCAAATCATCTCTGGGTAAATAATGACTATGTTATGAAAGACTTTCTCATGTGTGATTTATTTGTTGTGAAAATATTCATTGAGGATTATTCATTGAGGATTATCTAAAGGATATGATGTTCTCTGGATATTCTAAATTTTGCTCTTGGATAAGCCAGACCATCTGGGAGTGTCTTATCTGGATCATTTGCATAATTGCTTTTTCGGTACTATTTATGCAGTTATGATCTGGACTGAACTGAGTAAAATTATGGTAACATCACTCAGAATTTTATATCATCTTTATTGTAGAAATGACATTGAAAGTGTCATCTACTCCATCATGCAGTCTGTTCTCTTGATTAAAAACACATAAGATAAATTTCACTGAAGCCTCAACCTGTGTGCTGCTGGTGAGCAGCTGGGTTGCTTTCCTTATGGCCCTGGAAATCTTGTAATGGACCACCTGTTGCTGTTTGCTTTGGCTCCTGGGAGCATGAATAGGACTGTGGGGCAAGTGAGTTGCTCACTAACATACATACCCCACTGGCTTCATCTTTTTCTCACCATGATTTTATTTCACTCATTCTTACCTAGTGGTTTTGCCATCCATGGATTTTGAAAGCTGGTTGAAAGCCTTTTTAGTACAGGATATAGTTTAAAGAAATGAATAAACAAATAAACAATTGATATATCTAGACAGTAATTTCTCTCAGCATAGTGTTGCTCCAGTTGCCATTTTTATATGTGCCAGTCCCTCCCCTCTTTGTACTTACACAGTTGTATTTTCTCTCGGCCACCCAGTAATCTGCTTTTCTTCATCTAGTGACATCAGTCCAACTCCTTTCTTGGTCTCATTAGTGGTTGCTTGATCCCCTGCCTTCATCTTCCAGGTTCCCTACAACTCCTTAAGAGTATGTGTATGTACGTGTGTTCACCTCTGATTCTGTATCATGTGAGTTTTCCTTTCAATTCCTGTTTTACTCTTTTCTGACTATCCTTATTCAGCTGATCTCCTGATTTCTTTTCCTGAAATATTACAGTTATATTAGTTACTTGGCTCCCACCAAGTAATTAAATGAACCTCCAAGGCAACTTGAGTTGTATCCTGCTGTCACTGAGTTAACATGCTGTAGACATTTAATTTAATGTTGACCACTCAATTAAAAGTGTAATTAGGATAGTACCTACCACTGCATAGAGCCATAGAGCCTAATATTCCCATTTGATTGTTTGAAATAAGCAAACACATTTAAAAATTTGTAGATCATTTGTCAGGTTCTTATATTCTATTAGAAATATCTTAATATAACTTATTAGGGTATAGATTAAAATTTAAATTGGTTATTAATATTTATTGCATGTAAGGATTATACATAAGAATATATATGGATAAATACATATGATTAAGACAGTTAAAGTTTTAGTGAAGAAGAGATAAGAATGAGGTATTTTGACCTAGGTTTTGCTCAAACGTTGCACCACATCAGTGAAGCTAGTGAAATAAAGAGTAAATGGTTAACACCAACAAAGCGGAGAGCCACAGATCACAGACTTGATGATCAAATTTAAGTCTTTCACCTTATATCAGATTCAGGAACAATTTTGTCATGTCAGAGGATAAAATAATCATTTAATACAGCTAAAAACATCTGTTAGAGTGACAAAATAAATTTAGCTAAATAAACCTAAGATTCTTAGGGAAGCAGTTCATAGGAAAATAAATATAACTAGCAGAATTACTGCTAGAACTTCCAAGTTTCAGATGATAAATCTGGCCTTCTTTTTGCTTTCAAACAGATGAAAATCAATAATAATGAAAAATACAAATGAAAAGTCTCTTCTTTCATGATAATAGGAAACAGTCACAGTCTCAAACCACAAATAACAGAGATTTAGAGAATGTGGAGAAATTAAACCTAACCGAAGGAAGAAACTTAGAAGGGTGTTATGTCTTTGCACCTTTTGTAAATATTCAAAATCTCTGAGTAGGCTGAACTTTGTGAGGGCCAAGCCAATGACATCTCCTTAGTATGGCATGATCTGTATTCAAAGAAAGGGCTGCTGAAGCATCTTTGAGTTTGTTTGAAAACAAATAGCATAATAGGCAAAACTGAACAAGAAACTCACTATGCCATTACTGCCAAGAAAGGACTGCCAGTTTGATGGATTGAGGGATTAAAGTTTGATGACCAGTGGATGAGAATTCTAAATCACTATGCATACACACCATGACACAGGGGGCTTCCCTATGAACCAGTGAGTTTCAGCCAAGCTTAAGTAGAGTATTGCCCCAGGCCAAGAGTTGATACGAAAGTAAGGACAAGCAATTCTCCAAGAAACCAGAGACAGTAAAGGAAATATGGTGTTTCTGAACCAAAAGCAGAATGAGGAACTAAGAAAATTGAATGAGCTTAACTCATTAATTGAATGAGTGATTTGGCAGGGTTCCAGAAAGAAATGGAGGGGAATTAGAAACAAGAAAAAGAAATGGAATTTACATTAGAAGCAATAAAAAGTGGAAAAATATCTTGTGAAGAGGAGTCAGTGATATAGAGAACAATTTGAGAACACCCAAGTAAACTGTAATTTTTTTAAAAAAATGATGGATATGGAAACAAGCAGGGAAGATCACTCTGTGAAACTCTGGTGTTCTTGAAGATAGGACCAGAAAAATTAGATCAGAAAAAACAAATAACAACAACAAAAAAACCCCACAAAGATATAATAGAAGACTTTCCTGAAATTAAGACTTTAATCCACAGATTGAAATTGCACACAGGTAATATTCTTCTAGAAGGGTTGAAATCATGTCCTTATGGAAGAACTGGTGTAGAATAATTTTAATAAGGAAAGACGAAGAGACATCAGACTGAAAGCCAGCGCAATACTCAAATTGTGAAACACTAGAAGCATTTCTGTTGTAGTCAAAAATAAGAGAGGACAGCACATTAACTCCACTTTTAGTTAACACTGATCTCTAAGTACTAGTTAATGTAATTGAAAAGAGAAAGAAGTGAAAATTGGAAAACAGGTGGAAAACTTAAGATTTTTTTCCAGATATGACTGTACACTGGAAAACTCAAGAGAATCAATTGAAAATATAAACAATATTCCCCTCCATTTCTTTCTGGAGCCCTGCCAAATTATTCATTCAATTAATGAGTTAAGCTCATTCAATTTTCTTAGTTCCTCATTCTGCTTTTGGTTCAGAAACACCATATTTCCTTTACTGTCTCTGGTTTTTTGGAGAATTGCTTGTCCTTACTTTCGTATCAACTCTTGGCCTGGGGCAATACTCTACTTAAGCTTGGCTGAAACTCACTGGTTCATAGGGAAGCCCCCTGCGTCATGGTGTGTATGGGTAGTGATTTAGAATTCTCATCCACTGGTCAATGGGGGGGGGGGTGGATGGACACAAAAATAATATCAAAACAATATATTTCCTAGATGCAAATAACAATTAGTTAAACATTATGGTGGAAACAAAAGATTAAAATATTGCACTTACAAAAGTAAAAAAGACCATAGACCATAAGAGACTCTTAACAATAGGGAACAAACTGAGTGTTGCTGGAGGGGAAGTGGGGAGAGGGATGGGCTACCTGGGTGATGGGCACTAAGGAAGGCACTTGTTGTGATGAGCACTGGGTGTTATATTGCAATTGATGAATCACTAAATTCTACCCCTGAAACTCATAAAGCACTGTATGTTAACTAACTTGAATTTAAATAAAATTTTAAGAATTTTTAAAAAGATGAAATCTGTAGATACACCTAACTATAAAAGTTCTGTACAGAACACCAGACTTAGAAACATAAAAAAAGATGTGTGCCTATACCAATTGTCCCAATACTGTTACTGTAAAATTTATAAGGGAAAAATAAGCATATAAGAAAGGCCAAGGAATTTTTGAAAAATAAAAGTGGAGAGAAAAAACTAATGTCCCAAGATAATTACTATAAAAATAGTAATAGTAAATTTATGTTCTTGCATGAATAATCAGATCAAACAGAATGGGATGTAGAAATAAGATCTGCAAAACCCTGTAAAATGTTGCCTATGGTGAAGGACCATTTCCAATTTGGGGGGAAATTAATTAATTTGCTTTGGGGGCAATTGCTTTGCCATGTAAAGGAATACGAAGAATTATAAAAGAAAAAAAAGACGAATTGTATGCTTTGACACTTATTATACCAAAGCAAAGCCCAGGTATAAATTCAATTCTTAAAATTTGTTTTTATAATATTAGAAGAAATGGTAAAATTTTTTAAATCTTAAACAAGGATACTTTAGGCTACAGAATACAGAGATCATGCAGGAAAATAGTCAATTACATTTTTTAAAAAAAATTTATTTATTTGACAGAGAGAGAGGGAACATAAACAGGGGGAGTGGGAGAGGGAGAAGCAGGCCTCCCACTGAGTATGGAGCCCAATGTGGGGCTCGATCCCAGGACCCCAGGATCATGACCTGAGCCAAAGGCAGATGCTTAACGACTGAGCCACCCAGATGCCCATCAATTACATTTTTAAAAAAGAGTAAATTTTGCTCAAAAAAAATATTAATGAAGTTAAAACCCAAGTAGCAAACTGAGAAGAAAATATTTGAGCATATAATTGGCAAAGAGCTAATTTTCTTAATACATACGAACTCATAATATTAAGAAAAAGATCAAAACCTAATTGGAAATAAGCAAAGAGAATTCAAGAGAATGAAAAGGTAAGTCACAGACTAGTAGAAAATATTTGTGAAAGGCACTTGCGATAAAGGACTAGTATCCAAAATATGCAAAAAAAAAAAAAAAACTCTTGAAACTCAACAATGAGAAAACAACCTGATTTAAAAACGCACCAAAGACCTTCACACCTCACCAAAGAAGACCTACCAATGGAAAACAAGCATATGAAAAGATACTTTATTTCATAGGTCACCAGGGAAATGCACAATAAAACAACAGAGAGATATTACTACACACCTGTTAGAGTGGCCAAAATCCAGAATACTGGCAACACCAAATTCTGGTGAGAATGTGAAACAACAGGAACACTGATTCGTTGCTAGTAGGAATGCGAAATGGTTATAGCCATTTTCTATGACAGCTTGGCAGTTTCTTACAACACTAAACTCACTCCTTACCATATGATGTAGCAAATGTGCTCAGTGATATTTACCTAAAGGAACTGAAAACCTATATCCACACAAATATCTACACTGAGATGTTCAACAGCTTTATTCAAAATTGCCAAAACTTGAAGGCAACCAAGAGGTCCTTCAGAGGATGATTCAATAAACTGTATCACATTCAGACAATGGAATATTATTCAGTGTTAAAAAGAAATGAGCTATCCAGCCATGAAAAGATATGGAAGAAACTAAATGCATAATTACTAAGTGAGAGAAAAGGCTACATACTGTATGATTCCAACTGTATGGCATTCTGGAAAAGGCAAAGCCCTTTACCAGAAACAGTGGAAAGAATTAGCAGTGTTGTCAGGGTTTAGGTGGAAGGGAGAGACGAACCGAAGGAACACAAAGGATTTTTTAGGGCAGTGAAATGACTCTCTATGATATTTTGATATATATATGCCCTTATACTTTTGCCCAAACCCATAGAATTTAGAATGCCAAGAGTTAACTGTGGTGTAAACTAAGGACCTTGAGTGATTATGATATATTAATGTAGGTTCCATTCTAGTGAGTGACGTTGATGATGGGGAGGCTCTGCATGTATGAAGGCAGGAGGTTTATAGGAACTCTCTGTACTTTACACTGAGTTTTGCTGTGAACCTATAACTGCTCTAAAAATTAAAATGGATTAAAATCAGCCAAGGACAGGTTCAGGTCACAGAAAATATGCTAATCCTCAATCATAATTAAATACAAAAACAATGTTTAATCCCATTTTCACTCTTTCAGATTAGTAAATAAAAAAGTTTAATAGTGTATCAGGGATCACTAAGACAGCTTCCAGTTTTGGTAATTCACTAGAGGGACTCACAGGATTCAGCATATAGTCACAGTTATGTCTGAGATTCATCACAGTGAAAGGATACAAAGCAAAAGCATAAAGGAACATGTGCATGGGGAGAATTCCGGAGGAAACTGTATGAGGTTCCCCTGGAAATTTGGAGTTTCCAGGGTCCTCTCCAGGTGGAAATTTATCGCCTAGACTTAATTCCTCCAAAGAAGTGTTGCAGCAAATTGTGCAAGGCATTATCTGCTAGGGAAGTTTATTAGCATCTCGGTGTCCTAAAGTTTTATTGGGGGTTGAACACTTGGGCACCCTCTGCCTAGCATAGGCAAAAATCCCAAACTCCCAGAGGGAAAGCAAATATTCACTGTAAACCACATTGTTTATACAAACAAATTGAGCATAATGAACAGCTTTATCATTTAGAGCAGTTTTCTCAGTCAGAGAAAATTTTTTTTAACAGTGTAGAAAACTGTTGACCAGTTAAGTTCCCAGATGCCTGCCAAGGGCTAACCCTGCAGCAGGTCTTTCTAAGGATAGAAGTCTGAGACTGGATATTTTACTAATAATAGCATTTAATATTAAAGAATTGGGGAAAACAGACATATTCTTGGTGGGGCAAAAATTGGTACAACCTATTTGAAAAATAATTTTGCAATATGTATCCAAATTTAAAAGGATGCTGCCTTTGTCAGTGATTCTATTACTATGAATTTCTTCTAGGTAAATGTACAACTCTCACTATAGCATGATTTGATACAGCAAAACAATCTGAATTCCACCAATAAAAGGACTAGTTAAATCACAGTGCTTCCCTGTATGGAATGTGTAGTTATTAGCCAATGAAGTATGTATATCAGTCAGGGCTGTTATAACAGAGTACCATTGACTAGGTGACTTACAAACAACAACAAAATTTATTTCTTATTGTCCTGAAGGCTAAGTCCAAGATCAAGGTGCCAGGAGATACGCTGTCTGCTGAAAATTCTATTCTGGGTTGCAGACTAATGTATCCTCACATGGCACAGAGTGGGAGAGAGCTCTCTGGGGTCCCTTTATGAGGGTACTAATCCCATTCATGAGGGCTCACCTTGTGACCTGATCAACTCTCAAAGGCTCTACCTCCTAGTACTATCACATTAGGGGTTAAGATTTCAAAATATGAATTTTGAAGGGACACACACATTCAATCCAATGTAGTAATTGATTTCTAAACAAACATGAGAGAGTAAAGGCAGTTTTATTCCACTGTCCTGGCCTCACCGGAAATGTCATTAAAAGAAATAAGCACTTCTATGTACAGTAAAAAAAAAAAAAGGAAAGAAATCTAGGACTTGAGGCATGAAAGAGTTTCCTTTAAAGTAATTGGGATACAATCCTGAAAGGCTCATTGAAGGATCTTTTCATTGGATTATCTCAGTCCGGGGTGGGTGGGAGGAGAGCACAGTCAAGCAACAGGGAATGGGGAGGAAGGTCCCTTAAGAGCCCGTTCTTCACTCCAGAATCACAGGGGAAGTGTAGCTGGAGAGTAACTCAGCCAGAATGTAACTTCCTGGGTCTCCCGGCTGAGAGAAGCCATCAAAGGTGAAGTGGAGAAGAAAAGGGATAGAGGAAGCAGACATCTCCAGATTGCAACAGCATAGCCTGAGATTTAAGGCTTTGCTATGAGCCGCCCTCACCTCTGGAAAGTTTAGCTTCCCAGATAGCCTCTTCCTGAAATAAAGTCCTGAATCTGCATATCAAAGACATAACATGTTTCAGGAAGAACTATAAAATCTGCTCTAAGTAATACCAGAAACATTTAGTGAAAGTCGTGCCTACTTTGGAAAGTATCTTCCATTTAAACATTCCTTGTTTTGGTGTATTGTTTGACAAAGGCAATTAATTGTAAATCCAGTGGAAACGCTGCCAAGAAGTATGGGAAATTCCACTTGGTACATTCCTGAGGGACTAAGATAGAATTGGGATCTAAAACAGATTTCTGTTGGCAAAGCCAAAACAAAAAACAAACAGAAAAAACCCAGATCTATCTATGCAGTTTCTAGATAACTCAATAAGGCATACATTTATTTTAGGCACAAATATATAAGGGCAAAAAATAACTAGGTCTCATAAATACAGTCAACTGACCTTTGACAAAGGAACAAAGACAATAGAATGCAGCAAGGAAAGTTTCTTCAACAAACGGTGCTAGAATAAGTGAATATCCAAACACACAAAATAAAAATCTGGACAGAGACCTTAATAACCTTCACAAAAATGAACTCAAAATGCATCGTAGACCTAAATGCAAAAGGCAAAACTACTATAAAACTTCTAGAAGGTAATATAACATGTAGATGACCTTGGGCATGATGATACTTTTTTAGATACAACACAAAAGATGATCTTTGAAAGAAATAATTGATAAATTGTGCTTCATAAAATTAAATGCTTCTGCTCTGCAAAAGACAATGTCAAGAGAATGACAAGCAACAGACTGGGAAAATATTTGCAAAACACTCATCTGATAAAAGACTGTTATTCAAAATACACAAAGAACTCTTAAAACTGAACAATAAGAAAACAATTTGATTAAAAAAAAATGGACCAAAGACCATAACCTCACCAAAGATGAAATTCAGATGGTAAATAAGCAAATGAAGAAATGCTCAGGGGTCATCAGAGAAATGCATATTAAAACAACAATGAGATACCAGGACACACCTGGTAGAATAGCAAAAATCCAGAACACTGAAAATAACAAATTCTGGTGAGGATGTGAAGCAACAAGAATGAATATTGCTGGTGGTAATGCAAAATGGTATAGCCAGTTAGGAAGACAGTTTGGAGGTTTCCTACAGAGCTAAACATACTTCCATATCATCCAGCAATCACACTCCTAGGCATTTACCCAAAGGAACTGAACACTTACATCCACACAATATCTACACAGTGTTGCCAGGTGTTAGGTAGAGAGAAATGACTAGGGGCAGCACAGATGACTTTTAGAGGAGTAAAAATAGTCTGTAGGATCTTATAACGATGGACATATGCCATTATATAGCTGGGCAGACTGGTAGAATGTACAACCCAAAAGTTAACTATAATGTAAAGCATGGATTTTGATTGATTATGGGGTTTTTCAAATGAGTGATGTAAATGGGGGAGGCTATGCATCTGGGCTGACAGAGGGTGTATGGGAAATCTCTATACCTTCCTCTTAATTTTGTTGTAAATCTAAAACTGTTCTTAAAAAAAATCTTAAAAAACAACTGGCTAAGATATGAAGAGGAAAATAATCTAGTATCCCTGGAAAAATTGGCACACTGGAGTCTTTTTCTATCATTTTGTTATCAATTATATTTTTCCTCTTAAGTCTTTATACAAATTCAGTCTTTGTATTTCAGATAGTACTGACTAATAAAGTAGCTTTCTGCATTTTTTTTCTAAACTCATACTTTTTTTAAAATTTTTTTATTGTTATGTTAATCCCCATACATTACATCATTAGTTCTTGATGTAGTGTTCCATGACTCATTGTTTGTGCATAACACCCAGTGCTCCACACAAACTGTGCCCTCTTTAATACCCATCACCAGGCTAACCCATCCCCCCATCCTCCTCCCCTCTAGAACCCTCAGTTTGTTTTTCAGAATCCGTCGCCTCTCATTCTCATGGTTCGTCTCCCCCTCCGACTTACTCCCCTTCATTCTTCTCCTCCTGGTATCTTCTTCTTTTTCTTTTTTCTTAACATATGTTGCATTATTTGTTGTAGAAGTACAGATCTGTGATTCAACAGTCTTGCACAATTCACAGAGCTCACCATAGCACATACCCTACCCAATGTCTCTCACCCACCCACCCCATCCCTCCCACCCCCCACCACTCCAGTAACACTCAGTTTGTTTCCTGAGATTAAGAATTCCTCATATCAGTAAGGTCATATGATACATGTCTTTCTCTGATTGACTTATTTCACTCAGCATAACACCCTCCAGTTCCATCCACGTCGTTGCAAATGGCAAGATCTCATTCCTTTTGATGGCTGCATAATATCCCATTGTGTACATATACCACATCTTCTTTATCCATTCATCTGTTGATGGACATCTTGGCCCTTTCCACAGTTCGGCTATTGTGCACATTGCTGCTATAAACATTGGGGTGCACGTACCCCTTCGGATCCCTACATTTGTATCTTTGGGGTAAATACCCAGTGCAATTTCTGGATCGTATGGGAGCTCTATTTTCAACTCTTTGAGGAACCTCCATACTGTTTTCCAGAGGGGTTGCACCAGCTTGCATTCCCACCAACAGTGTAGGAGGGTTCCCCTTTCTCCGCATCCCCGCCAACATCTGTCGTTTCCTGACTTGATAATTTTAGCCATTCTGACTGGTGTGAGGTGGTATCATCTCCTTGAGGTTTTGATTTGGATTTCCCTGATGCCGAGTAATGTTGAGCACTTTTTCATGTGTCTGTTGGCCATTTGGATGTCTTCTTTGGAAAAATGTCTGTTCATGTCGTCTGCCCATTTCTTGATTGGATTATTTGTTCTTTGGGTGTTGAGTTGGATAAGTTCTTTATAGATTTTGGACTAGCCCTTTATCTGATATGTCATTTGCAAATATTTTCTCCCATTCTTTGGTTGTCTTTTGGTTTTGTGGACTGGTTCTTTTGCTGTGCAAAAGCTTTTTATCTTGATGAAATCCCAATACTTCATTTTTGCCCTGGCTTCCCTTGACTTTGGCGATGTTTCTAGGAAGAAGTTGCTGTGGCTGAGGTCGAAGAGGTTGCTGCCTGTGTTCTCCTTTAGGATTTTGATGGACTCCTGTCTCACGTTTAGGTCTTTCAACCATTTGGAGTCTATTTTTGTGTGTGGTGTAAGGAAATGGTCCAGTTTCATTCTTCTGCATGTGGCTGTCCAATTTTCCCAACACCATTTGTTGAAGAGACTGTCTTTTTTCCACTGGACATTCTTTCCTGCTTTGTCAAAGATGAGTTGACCATAGAGTTGAGGGTCCATTTCTGGGCTCTCTGTTGTGTTCCATTGATCTATGTGTCTGTTTTTATGCCAGTCCCATACTGTCTTGATGATGACAGCTTTGTAATAGAGCTGGAAGTCCGGAATTGTGGTGCCACCAGCTTTTTCAAGATTCCTCTGGCTATTCGGGGTCTCTTCTGGTTCCATACAAATTTTAGGGTTATTTGTTCAATTTCTTTGAAAAAAGTGGATGGTATTTTGATAGGGATTGCATTGAATGTGTAGATTGCTCTAGGTAGCATTGACATCTTCACAATGTTGGTTCTCCCAATCCATGAGCATGGAACGTTTTTCCATTTCTTTGTGTCTTCTTCAATTTCTTTCCTGAGTATTTTATAGTTTTCTGAGGACAGATCCTTTGCCTCATTGGTTAAATTTATTCCTAGGTTTCTTATGGTTTTGGGTGTAATTGTAAATGGGATCGACTCCTAGATTTGTCTCTCTTCTGTCTTATGGTTGGTGTATAGGAATGCCACTGATTTCCGTGCATTGATTTTATATCCTGCTACTTTACTGAATTCCTGTATGAGTTCTAGCAGTTTTGGGGTGGAGTCTTTTGGGTTTTCCACATACAGTATCATATCATCTGCAAAGAGTGAGAGTTTGACTTCCTCTTTGCCGATTTCGATGCCTTTGATTTCTTTTTGTTGTCTGATTGCTGTGGCTAGGACTTCTAATACTATGTTGAATAGCAGTGGTGATAGTGGACATCCCTGCCGCGTTCCGGACCTTAGGGGAAAAGCTCTCAGCTTTTCCCCATTGAGAATGATATTCGCTGTAGGTTTTTCATAGATGGCTTTGATGATATTGAGGTATGGACCCTCTATGCCTATACTCTGAAGAGTTTTGATCAAGAAAGGATGCTGTACTTTGTCAAATGCTTTTTCTGCATCTATTGAGAGGATCATATGATTCTTGTTCTTTCTTTTGTTAATGTATTGTATCACGTTGATTGATTTGCGGATGTTGAGCCAGCCTTGCAGCCCAGGGATAAATCCCACTTGGTCATGGTGAATAATCCTTTTAATGCACCGTTGGATCCTATTGGCTAGTATTTTGGCGAGAATTTTTGCATCCATGTTCATCAAGGATATTGGTCTGTAATTCTCCTTTTTGATGGGGGTCTTTGTCTGGTTCTGGGATCAAGGTAATGGTGGCCTCATAAAATGAGTTTGGAAGTTTTCCTTCCATTTCTATTTTTTGGAACAGTTTCAGGAGAATAGGTATTAATTCTTCTTTAAATGTCTGATAGAATTCCCCTGGGAAGCCACCTGGCCCTGGGCTTTTGTTTCTAGGAAGATTTTTGATGACTGCTTCAATTTCCTTAGTGGTTATAGGTCTGTTCGGGTTTTCTATTTCTTCCTGGTTCAATTTTGGTAGTTGGTACATCTCTAGGAATGCATCCATTTCTTCCAGGTTATCTAATTTGCTGGCATAGAGTTGCTCATAATATGTTCTTATAATTGTTTGTATTTCTTTGGTGTTGGTTGTGATCTCTCCTCTTTCATTCATGATTTTGTTGATTTGGGTCATTTCTCTTTTCTTTTGGCTAAGTCTGGCCAGGGGTTTATCAATCTTGTTAATTCTTTCAAAGAACCAGCTCCTAGTTTCGTTGATCTGTTCTACTGTTCTTTTGGTTTCTAGTTCATTGATTTCTGCTCTGATCTTTATTATTTCTCTTCTCCTGCTGGGTTTAGGCTTTACTTGCTGTTCTTTCTCCAGCTCCTTTAGGTGTAGGGTTAGTTTGTGTATTTGAGACCTTTCTTGTTTCTTGAGAGAGGCTTGTATTGCTTTATACTTTCCTCTCAGGTCTGCCCTTGCTGTATCCCAAAGATTTTGAACAGTTGTGTTTTCATTTTCATTGGTTTCCATGAATTTTTTAAATTGTTCTTTAATTTCCTGGTTGACCCCTTCATTCTTTAGTAGGATGCTCCATGTATTTGAGTTCTTTCCAACTTTGCTCTTGTGATTGAGTTCTAGTTTCAAAGCATTGTGATCTGAAACAAAATATTGTAATCCCAATAATTTGGTACCTGTTGAGACCTGATTTGTGACCTAGGATGTGATCAATTCTGGAGAATGTTCCATGGGCACTAGAGAAGAATGTGCATTCCGTTGCTTTGGGATGGAATGTTCTGAATATGTCTGTGAAGTCCATTTGGTCCAGTGTGTCATTTAAAGTCTTTATTTCCTTGTTGATCTTTTGCTTAGATGATCTGTCCATTTCAGTCAGGGGGGTGTTAAAGTCCCCCACTATTATTGTATTGTTGTCAGTGTGTTTCTTCGCTTTTGTTATTAATTGCCTTATATAATTGGCTGCTCCCATGTGAGGGGCATAGATATTTACAATTGTTAGATCTTCTTGTTGGATAGACCCTTTAAGTAGGATATAGTATCCTTCCTCATCTCTTATTACAGTTTTTGTTTTAAAATCTAATTTGATATAAGGATTGCCACCCCAGCTTTCTTTTGGTGTCCATTAGCATGGTAAATGGTTTTCCACCCCCTCACTTTCAATGTGGGCGTGTCTTTGGGTCTAAAATGAGTCTCTTGCAGACAGCATATTGATGGGTCTTGTTTTTTAATCCAATCTGATAGCCTGTGTCTTTCCATTGGGGCATTGAGCCCATTTACATTCAGGGTAACTATTGAAAGGTATGATTTTAGTGCCATTGTATTGCCTGTAAGGTGACTGTTACTGTATATTGTCTCTGTTCCTTTCTGATCTATGCTGCTTTTAGGCTCTCTCTTTGCTTAGAGGACCCCTTTCAATATATCTTGGAGGGCTGGTTTCGTGTTTGCAAATTCCTTTGGGTTTTGTTTGTCCTGGAAGCTTTTTATCTCTCCTTCAATTTTCAATGAGAGCCTAGCTGGATATAATATTCTTGGCTGCATATTTTTCTCATTTAGTGCTCTGAAGATATCATGCCAGTCCTTTCTGGCCTGCCAGGTCTCTGGGGATAGGTCTGTTGCCATTCTCATGTTTCTACCATTGTAGGTTACATATCTCTTCTCCCGAGCTGCTTTCAGGATTTTCTCTTTGTGTCTGAGACTCGTAAGTTTTACTATTAGATATCGGGGTGTTGGCCTTTTCTTATTGATTTTGAGAGGGGTTCTCTGTGCCTCCTGGATTTTGATGCCTGTTTCCTTCCTCACATTAGGGAAGTTCTCTGCTATTATTTGCTCCAATATACCTTCTGCCCCTCTCTCTCTTTCTTCTTCTTCTGGGATCCCAATTATTCTAATGTTGTTTCGTCTTACTGTATTGCTTATCTCTCGAATTCTGCCCTCGTGATCCTGTAGTTGTTTCTCTCTCTTTTTCTCAGCCTCTTTATTTTCCATCATTTGGTCTTCTATATCGCTGATTTTCTCTTCTGCCTCATTTGTCCTAGCAGTTAGTGCCCCCATTTTTGATTGCACCTCATCAATAGCCTTTTTGATTTCGACTTGGTTAGATTTTAGTTCTTTTATTTCTCCAGAAAGGGTTTCTCTAATAACTTCCACGCTTTTTTCAAGCCCAGCTAGTATCTTTAAAGTCATGATTCTGAACTCTAGGTCCGACATCGTACTAATCTCTATATTGAGTAGGTCCCTGGCTGACGGTACTACCTCTTTTTCTTTTTGCTGAGGTGATTTTTTTCATCTTGTCATTTTTGTCCAGAGGAGAATAGATGAATGAGAGAACAAAATGCTAACAGGTTAACAACGTCCCCAGCAAATATACTCTATACAAATCAGAAAAGACCTGAAACCAGGGGAAAAGAAAGGGAAAGAAAGAAAAAAGAAAGAGAAAAGAAAGAAAAGAAAAAGTTAAAAACAAAAACAGAACAATACAAAAAAAACAGAATATGATCATATATGATCAGGCTAGTGCATAGATCAGTGCCACACTCTAGATTTTGGGCATATTTTGGTCTGTTAGAAAAAAGTGCCTCCTAAAATTTTAAAGGAAGAAAGACTTATATATGTACAAAATAAGGGCTGATACAATGAAAGGATTGAAGATGAGTGTAAAGATGAAAATTATAAAAGATTTTATAAAAGGAATTGATAAGATAAGTTGCATGAAAAAAGAAAGAAGAAGATTTAAAAAAAAAGAAAGAAAAAAAAAGGGAGAGAATGTGATCAGGCAGGGGACTATAACAAAGCCATACATTAGTGATTTAGGGTATATTTTGATCTGTTAGAAGAAACTGTATCTCAAAATTTTAAAGAGAGAACAACTTATATATATGTATATGTGTGTATATATATATATGCGTCAAAAATAAGGGTAACTACTATGAAGAGATAAAATATGACTCTAAAAATGAAAAAAATAAAAAATGTTTTTTTAAAAAAAGGGTTTGATAAGTTGTTGGTTGAAAAAGGGAAAAAGAAAAATTAAAAAAACAGTTAAAAAATTAACTTTGAAAAACTAATGAATCATGGTAAAAAAAAAAAAAAAAGCCATGAATTCTATGTGCAGCATTCCCCTAGCGCTGGATTTCTCCCGTTCTCCTTGATCGGTAAACTTGGTCTTGGCTTGCTGGCTCTTCGTGGTGATATTCTGGGGGAGGGGCCTGTTGCCGTGGTTCCCAAATGTCTTTGCCGGAGGTGGAATTGCCCCACCCTTGTGGGTCCGGGCTAAGCAAGCTGCTTGGGTTTGCTCTCAGGAGGTTTTGTTCCCTGCAAGCTCTCGGTACAGCTTTGAAGGGTGAGAGTGAAAATGGTGGCCTCCCAATCTCCACTCGGAGGAGCTGAGAACTCGGGGCCCTGCTCCTCAGTGCGCCCCCAGAGAAAAGCAGTCACTCCCGTCTCCCTGGTCTCCGGCCGCACTGCGTGCTCACCCGGCCTGTGACCAAGCATTTCTCTCTCTTGCAGTAGACCCCGTGTGGAGTCTCCAAACCCAGCAGATCCCTGCAGTGCGTTCCGGCGCCGCTCCTCCCGGGGGAGGGAAGGGAGTCTCCCCGGATCTGCCGCTTGTTGGGTCCCTGCTGGAGGAGCAGTGGCCCGACTAGGCCGCAGATCACAGTTTATGGCAACCCGGAGCTGAGAGCCCGCGCCTCGGCTCCGTCTCTGCAGCAGGCTTCCCCGCTCCAATACCTGGGAGCTCTGCCGCACTCAGGCACCCCCGGTCTTTCTGTGATCCCGAGGGTCCTGAGACCACACTGTCCCGCGAGGGTTCCACCCCCCATTTAGCCACTGGAGCGACGTCCCTCAGCGGAGCCAACTTCTAAAAGGTCCGATTTTGTGCTCTGAGGCTCTATCACTTGCCAGAAGCGGCAGAGGCCCCCTCCCCCGCCACTATCCTCCCGAATATCGCCTCGGATTCACTTCTCCGCACGTCCTACCTTCCAGTAAGTGGTCGCTTCTCTGTTCAGAGAGTTGTTGCCACTCTCTTCTTTGATCTCCTATTGAGTTCGTAGGTGTTCAGAATGGTTTGATCCCTATTCAGCTGAATTCCTGAGACCAGACGAAATCCAGGTCTCCTACTCCTCCGCCATCTTCCTCCGCCCCCTCTAAACTCATACTTTTCTGACATACCCTTTCATCTTCAAAATTATATCTGTTAAGATAAAATTGTATTTCGGGGTGCCTGGGTGGCTCAGTCATTAAGCGTCTGCCTTCGGCTCAGGTCATGATCCCGGGGTCCTGGGATCGAGCCCCGCATTGGGCTCCCTGCTCCGCGGGAAGCCTGCTTCTCCCTCTCCCACTCCCCCTGCTTGTGTTCCCTCTCTCACTGTGTCTCTCTCTGTCAAATAAATAAATAAAATCTTTAAAAAAGAAAAAGAAAAAGATAAAATTGTATTTCTTCTCAACACAGTGTCTTTGTGCCTAACTCCTATTTTACCTTAGAACACTAGCTGTTAACTACTCCATCCTTCTCTTTAAGTGAATATAAAGCTACTGGCTTTATAATAGTAAAATAAATAAATAAAACACAACAACCAAAAACCTGGCTGAATCAATAAGAGAATTTAAGTAAAAGATAATTAGGAGAAATAAGTAATAAAATAGGGAAACCTATTTATCCATGGCTTCATAATGTTGAACAAGAATTTTTGGGACTCTGTTTTCTCGTGTATAAATATGTGTGAAGGGAGTCAGTGACGAGAAGGGGAAGGAGGAAGCCGAAAAATCTCTTGAGAGCCTTCCACGTTTTGTGATTCCTAAGAACTCTGAACCAAAACCATACCTCAAATTGTGGCTATGAAATCCCATATATCTTTTCTGGCAGAAATTTAGTTAATTTTGACATGTTCTAGAAATCTGTTCATATGGAAACAGAACAAATGTAGAACAGGACGGCTCTCAGTCTTAAAAGTAACGGCACAGTTTTTACTCAGAGGATGTGCTGCAGAATTCCTGAGGGTCCGTTCCCGCAGGATGACTCGGCCAATCGTTGAACTTGAAAATCTAATTCTAACCTTACCAAAAAGAGGGGAGTAAATTGCCCACTCTTTAAAGTAATACTGACTACTTTTAGGTTATTCAGAATCCATTTATAAAATGACTACTTCTCATGCATAAATAGCAGGCTCTTAGATTAAAAAACTTTCTGTAACATTGGAAGTGTTGATTTGCCTGCCGTATGCTCACCATCGTTTTTCATAAGCTTGCCTCAGCTTCTTGCTGGCCGCAGCTGGCTGAAAAAATAAAGTCAGTATGCCCTCATTCTTTTGTAGATGGTATATAGCTAACGGAGGTATGTGGCTTTGCTCATCTCAAAATGTAGAGCTGACTGGACAGTGTATTACATTTGCGCTTAGAGAGTCACTCTCAGCCCTTCTAGATGCTGCTATGTGCCGAGAGGCTGGTCTCAGAGCACTACCTTAATGAGGCCTCCTGGTTCTCTTCTTTCTGGTTGGATCCTACCCATAGGAGACAGCAACAGTATATAAGAAGGTGGGAAGAGAGGAGTTGAGTATATATTCCTGTCTTTTTGGGTCAGCCACTAACTTGAGTTCATCTCACAAAAGGCTACAGCCCCTGTCCAGTAGCTCTGCCCTGAAGCTTTAGGTTGATCTCACGTTCTGGTAAAATCTTTTACCTTGGTCCCCTTACCACCTTGGGATGATAATCTCCCCATACTTGCTAGCCCCAGGTTGCTCCACCATCTGTTGGTAATTTCTCTGAACACTCCCCACACTTTTGTTAATAATCCTTTTATTAAACTCTTCTCATTTAACACATATGACTTTGCAATCTGTTTTCTGCTGACCCTGATGAATATAACAGCTATACTAGAGTACAGTGGAAGGAGGCAGAGAACTACTTCTATGTCACTGCTATTTTATGTTACAAATTAACTGTGCATTTGTTTAGTTATTTACTTTTTTGTTCAACAAAGTACAAGACATACTGGGTGCTGGAATACATAGACAAAAAAAAGAAAGAAGGAAGGAAGGAAGGAAAGAAAGAAAAAGAAAGCAAGAAAGAAAAAGAAAGGAAGGAAGGAAGGAAGAAAAAGAAAGAAAGAAAGAAAAAAGAAAAAAGAAAAAAGAAAAACAGAGATTCCAATCTCAAGGACCTGTACTTTGCTATGGAAAAAGTGGCACAAAAAAGCAATAAAATATTACAAGTGCTATCTCATGTCTATAAGAGAGTATATGCAAGTGACAACCTAGGCAGCAAATTCTTCATGGAGGGAGGTTGACAAGATTGGAAATGGCCTCATGCAGGAAATGCTGCTAAGGCTAAGGATTAGGAGGTATGCATAAGAGAGGGGAGGATGATGGAAGAAAAATATGGGAACAGCATGAGCAAAGGCCCTGAGGTTTGCATCGGTAGTGATTCACTGAGCAAGGGTGTGATGTACACAGATCATTCACACATCAAGAGATTTCCTTATAAACGAATGAGAAACTAAATTAAAGGAAAAGCCAGGCAAATCTTAGAGGTCAAGCTTTAATGTTTAGATTTTATGTCCTGTGGGTTGAGCATTTCCACATTTATTAGAAACAGTGCTTTCAGCGTGCTCCAGGATAGGTAGCATTTATTCATAAATTACATCCATGCACTACTAAAAAATATGTACACTACTAAAAATCTTAATAATTAAAGCTAAGTATAAGATAAAGAAATAAGAAAACAGTACTAATATTTCGCTAATCATTATGGCTTCGTATTATCTCTACCTAAAATCTCAAGACAAACCATGAAGAGTTGCATTATTAGTGGTAGTGATTTTTAGTCTAATATGCACTTTTTATAAATATATATTTTATATAAATATATATTTATAAAAGTTTATGTCATATATGAATACAAAATATAAGGATATTTTGTAAATATATATATTTAGTTTTATATATAAATAAAATAAACTTTTTATATTGGTCAGTGGAGATTCATGAATATGATTACCATGTTATATGCATATTATAATTAACCAATAAACAATGAATAAGCAGTAACTATGTGTCCAACATTGGCCAGGTACGGAAATAACTTCGCACTTACATAAAACATAATTTTTATGTGGAAATACTTTGAAAAGATCACTGTGTATAAAATAAAGCAGGTATTACTCTTCCTATTTTATAGATAGCAAAGTTGAGCATCAGAGTTTTTAAGTAACTTGCCCAGGTCGCCCCCAAAAAAGAGCAAAAGCAGAGGGCAGCAAAGTAGCCTGGCACAGGGTGGCCCAGCTGTTGTACGTGTGAGACTCATGTGCTGCCCTGGATGCCTCGGCGGCATAAGGCGGTTCACAGGAAAGCGTTTCTAGGAGGAAGCTTAGGCTCCGTCTCAACAGATAAGGACATATTTCAAAACTTGAAGTACATCCATTTTTGAAATAGGCTTCTTGATACCTTTTGTTTTAGGGGAGACAGCTTCTTTGAGTCTGATCTGATTGTCATCTCTCCTCCCTGCCCCCCCCCACCTTTTTATAATAAGGCTGATTCATAGCAGACATGTCAGTCTTTTTAATTTTTTTTTTTCATGTTCCCAGGAAGTGCCCCATTTAGATTACAGAGCATAACAGTGGGGGGAGAAGCAAAGCATACACTTATTCAAATCACTAAAAAGGAAGCGCATGTATTTTCGCGCTCCTACCAGAGGTGTTGACATTACTTCACAATAGTAGAGCAATGGGACTGTCAGGGCAGATGCCAATAGCTCTGTATACACTGTTTCACTAAACCAGCATTAGGATCCAAGATAGCTGCTCTTGTCAAAATTTTATAAAGCAGAGAAAACTTGTCTTCTCTTTATTCAGCATCCCACACTGACTGCATGACATTTTTCTATTCACAATTGAGTTTATGCACGCCCCCTATCCTGATCTGTTTACCTGCGGTATTATCTAAGTTTCCTTCTGCTCTTTTCCTAAACCTAATTTCATTCCTTGAATAAAAGATACCTTTTGTTGTTTTAACAACAACAAAACTGATTATATTATGACAGGTCTCACATTTCATTAAAAACTGCATTTTGTTAAATTTTGAAAGTTTTCTCAAGTTATATCTATTATGTCAGGAGCAATAGGTGATTGCTACATAAGCTACTTCATCAAAGATAGACACGATATTAGCCTTTCTATCTCCCACTCCACTAAGACAATTCCTAGCACACAATCGGTTCCCAAAAATGTTTGTTCAAGTATGAAAATTGAGTCTTTCTGTTTTAGAAATTGAGCCTTTTAGTGAATAACTGAAGCCACTGGGAAAACTGGCACTTCTGCAGGTTATGAAAAATGCAACTGAAATGTGCTGAAGAATGTCCTAGGACAGATAAATCCTATTCACCTAAGAGAATACAGGATATAGGTATTGGCTCCATTCATGAGACAATGTTTCAAAAGTATTTTAATATTACTGTGCCTGGTTAACATTAAACAGTTGTTTTGCATAGTTAAATAAAATATATTTTCTAATATATAAAATGTGTAATTTTTTTAAGGAGAAATCACATATATCTTCCTTGATACTGTAAATGTACTCCAATAGTTTCTGAGCATTAGTCTAATCAGTTTAACCTTTGGTACACTTATAAACATCCTGATTTACGTTGTCTGTTACTCCTGTTTTCATATCTTGAAGCCACTAAACTGTTTAGTCACAACTCTCAAGTAACTGGCACCGAAGATGGCAAACTAAAGGCTACTATTGTCGATGTTTACCTGTAAACTGAGAGCAAATTATCTTGAATATCATATCATCGTGACCACCAGGGTCACTTCCCACATCCTAAGGCACGATGATCTGTCTCATCAGGCCTGGGCTATCTTCACCTCTCCTCTAATACCTCTCCCTCTGACCTCACAGGAAATTTTTCGTTTTAAATGATGGCCTATCATGGAACAATTGAACAAAAGGAAGCCCTTAGGTAGTGCTTTAAATCTGTTTAAGTTAAAGGAAAGTACTGGGGACCAGAGACCAACCATAAGTCAAATTGTAGATATCATTATTTAATTCCCCTTCACATAAAGTTTAAAGAAAGTCCATTCCAATTTTGTCACTTTTCCTCAGAGCCTTATTAATATCTTCCATTCGATTGTTCTAAGTTTAACTTTCTTGTTAGGCCTGTGTGAGAGCAGACTTTCTTGAGCTGGCACTTCCTTGAGCAGCCTGGCCACTGTTTGGGGCAGTGACCTTGCATCTCCCTAATAGCAATTGTGATCTCGCCATTGTTTATGTTTATTTGCTGGAATTCTACTCCTTTTATGTGGGTAGTACTGTCTCCCTCTGACTGGAATATAACAAGAAGGGATTTAAATAGGAGGAAATGCTTTCGAAAGGGAAAAAGTCCAGGATAAGGAATTAAATAAATTATTAATGCACTATTTGTATAACCTAATTAAGAATATGCTCACTCTTTTAGCATCTACTAATATATTGTATTAGTAGTTTTGTTCTTAAAATTATTGCTTACATATTAGGCATGATTTTAACCCTCTACTCACACTTTTACCTTGCTATATCATCTTATTATAGAGTGATTATCTAGCTTTTTCCCAAAAGTTTCTTTGACAGGTATTTTCTTATATGTGGTCAGTGATACTAGATTTTGAAAGCTGTGACTAGGGAAATTTTGTTTAATGGTATTTACCAGGACAGCAGTTGAACTGTGAATGAGCAAAGTAACTGTGCTGTGCTTAATACGAGAAGTCTTTGTACTGAAAAGATCATGGAATGTTAGTACAATCATGTACAGTGTAGTGTGCTGGAACAAAGCAAATTTTTGAAGAAGAAAAATCAGTTATGACCACTGATAGTTGAGATTACATTCATTTTCTTCTTCGGTTTAAAAAAGAAAAGCTTTCAGAAGGCTGCTCATAGCCCTAAACCAGACCACTAACTGACATGCATGTCCTCCTTTTGGTGGGTGAATAAGAATAGAGATAGGAAAAGAGATAGATCCTAAGTCAAGGATAATAACTATGAATTTCTCAGAAATTATTTTCAGTAGTATGAGATTTGAGTACTTTTGGATTTTATCCAAGATACAGTACTTTCATACATTTTGGGTATCATGCAGATTTTCGAACAGTTTTTTATTAAAAATGCAGCTCTCTGGCATGTAAAACTGCTTTTTTTTAAAGATTTTATTTATTTTATTTAATTTATTTATTTGACAGAGAGAAAGAGTGCATGAGCAGGGAGGGGGCAGAGGCAGAGGGAGAAGCAGACTCCCCCCTGAGCAGGGAGCCTGATCAGGGACTCGATCCCAAGACCCTGAGATCATGACCTGAGCCGAAGGCAGATGCTTAACCGACTGAGCCACCCAGGCGCCCCCATGTAAAATTGCTTTGTAAATTGAGAATGGCTGAGCAAAATGTGAAATTCTTTAGTGTTTTTTAAAATTTTTATTGTTTTTATTTTTTATTTCAATTCCAGTTTAGTTAACATATAGTGTTATTTTAGCTTCAGGTATAGAATAGAGAGATTCAACAATTCTATACATTACTTAGTGCTCATCACAATAAGTATACTCTTTAATCCCCATCACCTATTTCACGCAGCTCCCCACCCCCACCCCTTGCGTAGCCATCAGTTTGTTCTCTATAGTTATGAGTCTGATGGAATGCCTGGGTGGCTCAGTCAGTTAAGCGTCTGCCTTTGGCTCAGATCCCTGCTCTGCGGGGAGCCTGCTTCTCCCTCTCCCTCTGCCTGCCACTCCCCCTGCTTGCGCTCTCTCTCTCTTTGACAAATAAATGAATAAAATCTTTAAAAAAAAAATCTGAAAAAATATTCTATTTTGGGGTTTGTCTCTATTTTGTTCTGAAATTTCACATATGAGTGAAATCAAATGTCATTTGTCTTTCTGTGAACCACTTATTTCATTTAGCATTATACTGTCTAGTTCCATCCATGTTGTTGAGAACAGCAAGATACCATTCTTTTTTTTTTTTGACCAAATAATATTCTACTCTCTCTGTATATTTATACCACATATTCTTTATCCATTATCAGTGGACACTTGGGCTGCTTCCATAATTTGGCTATTGTAAATAATGTTGCTATAAACATTGGTGTACATATATCTTTTCAAATTTGTGTTTTTGTATTCTTTGGATAAATATCCAGTAGTGGAATTACTGGATCATATGGTAATTCTATTTTTAATTTTTTTGAGGAACCTCCATACTGTTTTTCACAGTGACTGCGCCGGTTTGCATTCCCACAAACAGGGCAAGAGGGTTCCCTTTTCTCCACGTCCTTGTCAACACTTGTTCCTTGTGTTGTTGATTTTAGCCATTCTGACAGTTGTGAGGTGATATCTCATTGTAGTTTTGATTTGCATTTCCCTAATGATGAATGATATTGAGCATCTTTTCATGTGTCTGTTGTCCATCTGGATGTCTTCTTTGGAGAAATGTCTGTTCATGTCTTTTGCCCATTTTTTAATTGGATTTTGGGGGGTGTTGAGTTTTATAAGTTCTTTATGTATTTTGGATACTAACCCTTTATGAGATATGTCATTGGCAAATATCCTCTCACATCCAGGATGTGGTTTTTTAGTTCTGTTGGTTGTTTCCTTCACTGTTCATAAGCATTTTGTTTTGATGTAGTCCCAATAGTTAATTTTTACTTTTGTTTCCCTTGCCTCAGGAGACATATCTAGAAAAATGTTGCTATGGCTGATGTCAGAGAAATTACTACCTGTGCTCTCTTTTAGGATTTTTATGGTTTCAGGTCTCATATTTAGACCCTTAATCCATTTGAGTTTATTTTTGTGTATGGTGTAAGGAAGTGGTCCAGTTATATTCTTTTGCATAGCTGTTCAAAGTTCCCAACACTATTTGTTGAAGAGACTGTCTTTTTCCCATTGCATATTCTTACCTCTTTGTCGAAGATTAATTGTCCATATAATCATAAGTTTGTTTCTAGGCTTTCTATCCTGTTCTATTGATATATGTGCCTATTCTTGTGCCAGTAATATACTGTTTTGATTACTAGAGCTTTGTAGTATAACTTGAAATCTGAAATTGTGGTACCTCCAGCTTTGATTTTCTTTTTCAAGATTGCTTTGGCTAATTGGGATCTTTTGTGGTTCCATGCAAATTTTAGGATTATCTGTTCTGGTTCTGTGAAAAATGCTGTTGTATTTTGATAGGGATTGCATTAAATCTGTAGAGTGTTTTGTGTAGTATGGACATTTTTAACAGTGTTTGTTCTTTCAATTCATGATCACGGGATATCTTTCCATTTGTTTGTGTCATCTTCAATTTCTTTCATCAGTGTTTTATAATTTCCAGAGTAAACGTCTTTTGCCTCCTTGGTTAAATTTATTCCTAGGTACTTTATTATTTTGGGTGCAAATTGTAAATGGGACTGCTTACTAATTTCTCTTTGTGTTGCTTCATTTTTAGTGTATAGAAATGCAGTGGATCTCTGTACATTGATTTTGTATCCTGCGACCTTACTGAATTCATTTATTAGTTCTAGTAGTTTTTTGGTGGAGTCTTTAAGGTTTTCTGGATATAGCATCCTGTCATCTGCAAATAGTGGAAGTTTTACTACTTTTACCAGTTTGAATGCCTTTTATTCCTTTTTTCTGCCTGATTGTTTTAACCAGGATTTCTAGTACTATGTTGAATAAAAGTGACGAGAGTGAACATTGTTGTCTTGTTCCTGATCCTAGGGGTAAAGCTTTCAGTTTTTCATCATTGAGGATGATATCAGCTGTGGATTTTTTACATATGACTTTTATTACATTGAGGTGTGTTCCCTCTAGAACTACTTTGTTGAGGTTGTTTTTTTTTTTTTTTTTATCATGAATGGATGTTGTACTTTGTCAAATGCTTTTTCTGCATCTATTGAAATGATCATATGGTTTTTATCCTTTCTCTTATTGATGTGGTATATCCCCTTGATTGATTTGCAAATATTGATCCACCCTTAAATCCCAGGAATAAATCCCACTCAGTTGTGGTGAATGATTTTTTAATGGCTTATTGGATTCAGTGTGTTAATATTTTGGTGGGGATTTTTGCATCTATGTTCATCTGAAATATTGGACTGTATTTCTGGGTTTTTTTTGTAGTGTCTTTATCAAGTTTTGGTACTAGGACAATGCAGGCCCTCATATAATAAATTTGGAAGTTTTCCTTCCTCTTCTGTTTTTTCAAATAGTTGGAGAAGAATAGGTATTAACTCTTCTTTAAGTGTTTGGTAGAATTCACCTGTGAAGCCATCTGGTCCTGGACTTCTGTTTGTTAGGAGTTTTAGATTACTGATTCAATTTCATGGCTGGTAATTGACTTGTTCAAATTTTTATTTCTTTGTGGTTCAATTTTGGGAGATTATATGTTTCTAGGAATTTATCCATTTCTTCTAGGTTGTCCAATTTGTTGACATACAATTTTTCATAATATTTCATAATTCTTTACATTTCTGTGGTATCAGTTGTGATTTCTTCTCTTTCATTTCTGATTTTGTTTAGAGTCCTTTTTATGAGTTTGGTTAAAGGTTTATCAATTTTGTTGATCTTTTCAAAGAACCGGGTCCTGGTTTCATTAATCTGTTCTATTGTTTGTTTCATTTCTACCTATATCATTTATTTCTGCTCTCATCTTACTATTTCCTTCTTTTTACTGATTTGGGGTTTTGTTTGTTCTTTTTCTAACTTCTTTAGGTGTAAGGTTGGGTTGTTTGAAATTTTTTTTGCTTCTTGAGGTAGGCTATTTTGCCATAACCTTCCCTCTTAGAACTTCCCTCTTTTGCTACATCCGAAAGATTTTGGACCATTGTGTTTTCATTTTCATTTTGGCCATGTATTTTTTGATGTCCTCTTTGATTTCTTGGTTGACTCATTCTTTGTTTAGCAACATGTTGTTTAACCTCTATGCATTTGTGTTCTTTCCAGATTTTTTCTTGTGGTTGACCTCTAGTTCCATAGCATTGTGGTCAGAAAAGATGCATAGTGTGACTTCGATCTTATTGAATTTGTTGAGACTTGTTTTGTGGCCTGGTGTGTGACCTGTTGTGGGGAATGTTCCACGTGCACTTAAAAAAAGAATGTGTATTCTCCTGTTTTAGGATGGAATGTTCTGAACATATTAAATCTATTTGCTCCAGTGTGTCATTCAAAGCCACTGTTTCTTTGTTGATTTTCTGTTTGGAGGATCTGTTCATTGATGTAAGTGGGTGTTAAAGTTCCCTACTATAATTCTATTACTTTCAATTACTTTCTTTATATTTGTTATTAACTACTTTAAGTATTTGAGTGCTCCCACATTGAGTACAAAAGTATTTTGTATTTACAATATTATTATATGTTCTTGTTGGATTGATCCCTGAATGATTATATAGTGTCTTTCTTTGTCTCTTGTACAGTCTTTGTTTTAAAAGTCTATTTTTTCCAGTGTAAATATTGCTACCCTGGCTTCTTTTGACATGATTAATGCTTCTCTATCCCTTCACTTTCAATCCGCATGTGTCTTTAGGTCTGAAGTGAGTCTATTCTAGGCAGCATATAGATGGGTCTTGTGTTTTTATCCATTCTGTCACACTGTGTCTTTTGACTGGAGCATTTAGTCCATTTATATTCAAAGTAATTATTGATAGGTATGTATTTATCGCCATTTTGTTCTTGTTTTATGGTTGTTTTTGCAGTTTTTCTCTGTTCTTTTGCTCTCTCATGACTAGTGATATACTTGTATTCTTTTTTCTTTAATGTGTGCATATGTATTACTGGATTTTGATTTGTCATTACCGTTCAGTTTGTATATAACACCTTCTGTATATAGCAGTCTATAATAAGTTGATGGTCGCTTAAGTTTGAACCCATTCTTTACTTCTCTCCTCCACCCATTTTAGGTGCATGGTGTCATATTTTACATTCCTTTATTTTGTGAGTCCCTTGACTGATTTTTACAGATATATTTACTTTTGCTACTTTTGTGCTTCCTACCTTTTTTTTTTTTTACTCTTGTTTATGATCTTTCCTTTCCACTCAAAAAGTCCCCTTTAACAGGTAGAGCTGGTTTAGTTGCCCTTTAACTTCTGTTTGTCTGTGAGACTCTTTATCTCTCCTATTCTAATTGGTAGCGTTGCTGGATAGAGTATTTTTGACCTCAGACTTTTTTTCTCCTTTTAGCATTTTGAATACATCATGCCCCTCCTTTCTGGTCTTCAAAGTTTCTGCTGAAAAATCAGCTGATAACCTTATGGGATTTCCCTTGTGTATAACTGCTTTCTTTTCTCTTGCTGCTTTAAAAATTCTCTTTATCACTACTCTTTTGACATCTTAATTTTTTTTATTATGTTTTGTTAGTCACCATACAGTACATCATTAGTTTTCAATGTAGTGTTCCATAATTCATTGTTTGCGTATAACACCCAGTGCTCCATGCAGTACATGCCCTCCTTAATACCCATCACCAGGCTAACCCATCCCCCCTACCCCCCTCCCCTCTAAAACCCTCAGTTTGTTTCTTGGAGTCCATAGTCTCTCATGGTTCGTCTCCCCCTCCGATTCCCCCCCTTCATTTTTCCCTTCCTTCTCCTAATGTCCTCCCTGCTATTCCTTTTGTTCTACAAGTAAGCGAAACCATATGATGATTGACTTTCTCTGCTTGACTTATTTCCCTTAGCATAATCTCCTCCAGTCCCATCCATGTTGATGTAAAAGTTGGGTATTCATCCTTTCTGATGACTGAGTAATATTCCATTTTATATACGGACCACATCTTCTTTATCCATTCGTCTGTTGAAGGGCATCTCGGCTCTTTCCACAGTTTGGCTATTGTGGACATTGCTGCTATGAACATTGGGGCACATATGGCCCTTCTTTTCACTACATCTGTGTCTTTGGGGTAAGTACCAAGTAGTGCAATTGCTGGGTCATAGGGTAGCTCTATTTTGAATTTTTTGAGGAACCTCCACACTGTTTTCCAAAGTGGCTGTACCAACTTGCATTCCCGCCAACAGTGTAAGAGGGTTTCCCCTTTCTCTACAACCTCTCCAACATTTGTTGTTTCTTGCCTTTGGCATCTTAATTATTATGTGTCTTGGCATGGACCTCACTGGTTGATTTTGTTGGGTGATATCTGTGCCTCCTGGGTCTGGGTTTCTGTTTCCTTTTCTGGATTTGGGGAGCTTTCAGCTATTATTTCTTCAAATAAACTTTCGGCTGCTTTTTCTTTCTCTTCTCCCTCTGGGATCCCATAATACAAATGTTATTTCACTTGATGGTGTTGCTGATTTCCCTAGGTCTATTCTCATTTTGCACATTTTTTTCCTCTCACCTCAGCTTGATTACTTGTATTATTCTTTCCTCCAGGTTGCTCATTTGTTCTTTTGCTTCATCTAGTCTGCTGTTTATTTCATCGAATGTCTTTTTAATTTCCTTTATTGTGTTTTTCATTTCTGACTGGTTCTTTTCTTTTATCTCATTGTTAAGTGTCTCACTGATGTCCTCCACTCTTTTCTCAAGTCCAGTGAGTATTTTTATGATCATTACTTTAAATTCTCTATCAGACTTGTTGTTTATCTCCATTTTGCTTAGGTCTCTTGTTCTTTTCTTTCGTTTGGGACACATTCCTCTGTCTCCTCATTTTGTTTAATTTTCGTTTGTTTCTGTATGTTAGAAAAGATAGCTACATCCCCTGCACTTGAAAGTATTGGCCTTATCTTCAAAGAAGAGGTCCTGTAGTGCCCTACCCTGTAGTGTCCCATGTTCACCAGAACCTCGCACTTCAGGGGTGTCTCCTATGTGTGATGCATGTGCCCTGCTGTTGTGTCTGAGCCAACTTTTCCTTCAGTCTAATCATCTGCAATGGCTCTCTGTGCCTGTTTTGGGCAGTCTTTGCTCCTTGTGGTATTAGTAGGCCATTCTGGGGATACCTTGGGCTTGAATTAAGTCAGACCTGGCATTTGCCAGAGATGTAGCAACACCGAACTGCAGGGCACTTTCCCTGTGTTGTCCCCTATAGTCAGTCCAGTTATCTGCCTCCAGCCCACTGCTGGGACCTCCATGAAACTGGTATGTGTGTGATTATCTTTCCCTCTCTCTGGGGCAGGAGTCACTTTAGAGTAGTGCTGGCCACTGTAAGAGTTGTTTGCATACTGTCAGACCTCTGGCACCACCCTGTATGGGCTCTGGCCAAGAGCATATTGGAAAGGATGGATCTGCAGAAGCACAGCACAGAGGGAGGGCGGGGTGGTGAGGCAGCAGTGCTGGCAAGTTTTGTGCGTGCCCCCTTCTCTATGGAAGGGGCCCTGCAGCACTGTGCCTGAGGTAGGCTGTCAGGAGGGGTGGATTGGCAGAAGCACAGTGCAGGCTGGGGTGGTGGCACTAGCAAGTTAGGTAACAAGTCCTGCAGGTAGCCCTGTGTTTATGCTGGGGGACCAGGGTAGAAAATGGAGCCTGTCAATTCCGTTGTTCCTGGAAGAGTTCCACAGAGATTTCTGTCTCCTTGGATGTGCTCTGAGATTAGTAAATAGCTCTGCCTCCCATATACCCCAGGTGCCTTTCACACTACTGCTTCTGGGCTGTTTGTTGTGTTGTCTCTTTAAGAGTGGGGCCTCAGTTTCCTCTCACCCTCCAGGATCTCTCAGCTCTGAGATGGCTGATTTTTTAAAATTCCAGATATTATGTCGTGCTGGTTATAAGAACTTATGAAATTCAGCCGCTCTGTTTTTCAAAGCCAAATGTTGTGGGGATCATCTTCCTCAATGTAGGGGTCTTGTTCTCTCCCCTCCCTTCAGCAGCTGCATTCCTTCCTTCTGCAGACAGTCCTGTGAGTTCCTCTAATTCCTGACTGTGTCTCTGCCCTTCCTACCCTCTTGATGTGGCCTCTTCTCTACATTTACTTGCAGAATTTATTCTGCCAGTCTTTGGGTCATTTTCTGGTTTATTTGCACTAATGAGAGTGTTATCTAAGTATATCTGTGGGTGGAATTCAGCCTAGGGTCCTCTTACTCCAACATCTTCCCTGCAAGAGGAATTTTGCATTAATAGAAAAGGGTAATTTTAAAATAATTAGATGGTAAAGATCATTGAAAACAAAAGGAGAAAAGAACACAAACTACATCTTACCATTAGGTTCTTTAAATCTCTTTCAAAAGGGCAGTTATATTCCATAGGTGGAAAGAAATCAGTGCATATTTGATTTTACAATGAAAATAAACACCTTTTTTTTTTTACATCTACATACCTTTAATATACTAGGATGACACCAGTGTTAAGAAGATGTGTTTACTTTGTAAGTATATACATTTCACTGTATATGTGGATATGACTTTCTGCTAAGCTCATAGAATCTTGGGTTCTACTCACACTAGCCAGGGAAAGTATTTTAAATTCTAGAAGCATCCAAAATATCATTAATAGGATATTATTTTTAGATACATCCTACTAAGCACAGAATTAAATTCTCTTTATGTAAAAGTTTACTATTTTTTTTTTTTTTGAGTGAGAGAGAGAGAGAGAGAGTGTGCAAGCCGGGTGGGAGGGTCAAAGGGAGAGAGAATCTCAAGCAGGCTTCATGCTCAGTGCAGAGCTGGATTTAGGGCTTGATCTCACAACCTGATAATGACCTGAGCCGAAATCAAGAGATGGATGCTTAACCGACTGAGCTACCCAGGTACCCCAAAAGTTTACATAATATTATGATAAGGATATTTAAAAATAATTTTTGCATGATTTATGATATTCAGTAAACCCAGTACAAATATGTGACAGCCAACATCATTGAATATTTTGATCTTCAAATACATCACGGAGATTTCCTAAAGAAAGAATTAGTGCATCATAGATTTTTATTGCAAAATTATTTATTAACAGTGCTTCTTAATTTCATCCTTGTTTCCTGATTTGTAAGATACTGCATTCGAAATAAAGGTGTATGCAGAGAGAATTTGTTTATATTTTTGTATCTTTAGATGTCAGAGGCTTGTGTCTACAACCAACCCTCCATGACAGAATCCTGTGACTTACTTCAGAAAAATGTGGGGGGGTGGTTTCTATGGAATAAAGGAGATTAACCAAAGAAAGGAAAGTTAGATAAACCAAATCTGTGATTAAAAAATAAAAATATGAAAAGGGATTATGTTGCAAGTTATAAAGAAATTATCATTAAAAGGGTGTCATATATAGAATCATATAAGGTTTATAAGATACCTTGGCAGAAAGAAAGGAAAGGGTGGAAAGGAGCTAAAAAAAAATGGAAGAGTTGAAATGAATTGAAATTAGTTTTAATTGAATTTGTCGTGATTTGTATAATACAGTGTTGAGCAAAACACAATGGATCATGTCATGCAGTGTTAATTTTGACAACTGTAAATCAGGCGAGGGAACACTATGAAATCATCATGAATGATGCATATGCTCTGCTGTGTCATCTTAATTTTAGACTTGCAGATTTGATTTCTGAATCTGTTTGCATTTGAACAGCCAAAGCAAAGTGTTGTGAAATAAATCAATTTGAAAAGAAAATATTTCCTAATGTGATTTGTGGAGTTCCTTGGTAAGAGTGCACTGGTGACATATTTTTGCATAGTTTCCTTTTACTACCTACTTTCATTGTGAAGCTGACAGTGTGGAGCCCACGGGAGTCAGAGGAACAACTAAAGCTGAGACTGTGTAGGAAGTGGGGGCAGTTGTCCCATTTTGTTGCTGTGACCATTGCTGACTAGTCCATAGTGAGCTTTTATTGCTTGCCAGGGACATTTTCTGAGAATGGCTGATGGAAAAGTTGAACAAACAGTAATAATGGAAAAGATCTAGTTCTGCTTTCTTGGGCCTAAATGAAGTGTTTCAGTTTTGCTAGATTAAATTGCCTTTGATAATAAGCCCAGGTTTTATCATTCATGTGCAGTGTTTTGACCGTGAATTACTTGAGAGTATCTCTCTGATCCTTGTCCCCTATCCGTCTGCCGTGAGAGGACTTTGAGGAAGTGCCCAGCAGTTGATGGCTGCCAAAGGATGAGGCAGGTTTTGTCATTAACACCTAGGAAATATGGCACCTGAAACTGCATCCGTTGTTTTGCACTGATCACTTCTATTACAGATGACCGCATTGACAGTGTCAGTTTTTAAAGTTACAATTTCAGTTATGTCTTTATATGGATAATCTCTTTATAAATTTATTATTTCATTTGTACACAAATGTGTGATAGTACTTGTATAGGTAAATTAAATTGATCTAGGACAGTAACCTCAATGCCATAGGTCTACCACCAATTTAAAAAAAAAAAAAAAATTCTGGTGAATTTTGTCCGGAAACTTTTTAAATAGCAAGATGGACAAAAAATTTTAGACTTCTAAAAATAAATGCTAAAACAAAACAAAAAACTAATAGTGGAATATACTCAACAAAAGAAAATGATGGTTGAACGTTCATTGAAATTACAACTTTAGAGTATTTAAGGGAGAAAAAAGGTATAAAGTAAGAATAGAATTACCAATTACTTAGATGACAATTTTTATTAAGAAAAATCATCACACTAGTGATCAGATGTTTGTCAACCCCTTGGTTTGCCATTACCAACTTACTTTCCGGACGTGAGAAAGGAGTATACTGGATGGTCAGAGAGTTACACCAGACTAGAGCCTTTTTCTAGGTGAGAGATGAGCAATACTTGATAGGGACAGTTCTTTCAGCATTTTCCACTTATACAAAGATGGAAATGATGTGAGACAGGCAAAAATAGGATATAAAATAGGCACATTATTGTAAGAAGACATCAGAGTTAAGTATCAATTATATAATCAGAAAATCGTAAATATTTAAACTGACTCAGATATTAGGATCACTTGATATTTATATTTCTGTGTGTCTTTCTCCATGTTGCCTATATTCTTAAAAGTACAAAAATGAAAGAAACAGCCCTTTATTTAGCTGCCTATTTTAAATGAAAAGCTTAGACAAAACTCATAAATCATATCAAAATTTATCTCTGAAAATAGTTGTTTGCAATTAGATATGGCGGCAAAGATCATAAGTGATTCAACTATTTGTTATAGTATTTGTTGCAGTCATCAGTATTATAAAATTACACTGAAATTAGTATCTGAAAGCTTTGAAAATCCAGTATATTTCAGTAATAGTAAATGAAACCAGTTTATTTTAATTTCTTGATCATATTTCTGTAGTCTTGTCCTCTAGTTTACATGTAAATATTGCCTAATATAACTATTTAAAAGTATTTTATTATTCTTCATACACAGTGGGAAAAGCTTATTTTACTGCTTATATAAATAATAATACCTTTAAACTGAGAGCACAATGTTAAAATATAAAGTAAAAGGAAACTCTACCTAGAATCCAATCACCCTGAAATAACCACTATTAATATTTTGGTGGCTGTGCATCATATTATGTATCTGTAATGTATCATATAATTTTACATAAGTTGGATTGTATCATGCATGCTAAATTTGCTACCCCCTTTTTTGCATCATATTAATACATCAATCACATCTCCTTTTCCCTATGGGGTATATTGTAGTAACAAGCCGTATTCATATAAGCCTACACATATTGATTATACATATGCATGCATACAACTAACTTACTTTGTTCATTGTATTTTTAAATGGATCATATTGTACATATTTCATTTAGCAAATAAAACCCCGTGGAAGCCCTTCCAATTTATAAGGAATAACTCTAATTCATTTTTCTTAAATTCTTAAATTCCCTGCTGATGGAGATTAACTTTATTTCTGGTTTATGACTACCAGTAACCAGCCATACATGCAGAATCATATAAATATCCTTATATATATGTCTATGTGAATTGGTATTTTTCTTTTATAACACATATTCCCAGGTATGGGATTACTGGGTCAAATTTAATTTTGAAAGATTTTTCTAGATGCTTTCCAAAGAGGTGTTAACACCTAATATTCCCCAACCAGTGTTGAAGAGTACCCTTTTTCTCTTGTTCCTCTGAACAAAAGCTCTTAATTGTCACCAGTCTTATGCAAGCTGAAGTTATATGACATTGTTACTTGATTTTTCATTTCCCTGGGTAACAAACCTGAGCATTTTATCATTTGTATATGGATTTTTAGATTTCTGCTGTCATGCATCTATATATAAAATGAACAGAATACACGTTCATTTCTCTTCTATTTGTGTTTCTCTTACCAATTAATAGCTTGTGTTACAGTAATTCAGTCTTTGTAATATTCATTTTAGATTTTACACATTTATCAATCTACTGACTACCACAAGTTTTGAGTTTTTAAAACATCAAATGTCTTTTTTTCTACTTTTGCATTTTCCTTTGAGGTTAAGGTGACCTTCCTAGTCATAGATTGCAAATTTAGTCTCCTAGATCTTTTTAAAAGATTTATATTGTATTGTTTTAATTCTAAATTTACATCTCTTTCTGGACTTTAGTTTGTGTATATATAAGACAGGGCTTTAGTTTTATGTTTGTTTTTAACTTACTTTGGTT
The DNA here is from genome assembly GCF_037043125.1 of Eumetopias jubatus. Taxonomy (NCBI): domain Eukaryota; kingdom Metazoa; phylum Chordata; class Mammalia; order Carnivora; family Otariidae; genus Eumetopias; species Eumetopias jubatus. Next base: position 46,096,501 of record NW_028274820.1, on the reverse strand, counting down.
ATCTGCTACTGTTTTAAATAGGTCATATCTTCCTCATTTATTGAACTATCAATATCTCACATTTTCTAGAATCTGATTCTGGATTCTCTATACTATATGACTGATTTATTTATGTCCTTCTATATGATACAATATGGACTTTTCTAAAATGAATGTATAATATATTTTGCTATATTTGAAATAGCAAGGACTCCCCTTTCTGCCCTTTCTTCATGGTTTTCTAGCTATTCTAATACTGAGGTCTTTATATCTAATTCTTTTTTTATATTATGTTATGTTAATCACCATACATTACATCATTAGTTTTTTATGTAGTTTGTTTGCATATAACACCCAGTGCTCCATGCAGAATGTGCCCTCTTTAATACCCATCACCAGGCTAACCCATCCCCCCACCCTCCTCCCCTCTAGAACCCTCAGTTTGTTTCTCAGAGTCCATAGTCTCTCATGGTTTGTCTCCCCCTCCGATTTCCCCCCCCTTCATTTTTCCCTTCCTACTATCTTTTTTTTTTTTTTTAAGATATAATGTATTATTTGTTTCAGAGGTACGGGTCTATGATTCAAAAGTCTTACACAATTTTTATCTAATTCTAAGATGAACCATATAATTTTAACTGGAATAATTTATATTTGAATGTAACTATGAAATACTTTAAAGACTTACTATAGTTTTCTGTTTCTTCTACTCTTATGTGTCATGTTTTTAAAAAATATATTACAATTTTTATATAGATTCCGGATGTTTCTTGCTGCACTTGTTCCTATTTTGTAAGTGATTTTTTTCTTGCTAATATAGAATTTTTTTTTAACAATTCTCTGTCTAGGTGCATTTACAAGGGTAAAACTGTTTGATTTGCATGTATTTAACTTACATCCACCCACATTGCCAATTTCTTTTTAATTCTGAAAGTGTTTTTTTTTTAAAGATTGTTTATTTATGAGAGACAGAGAGAGAGGCAGAGGCAGAGGGAGAAGCAGGCTCCCTGCAGAGCAGGGAGCCCGATGTGGGACTCGATCCCAGGACCCTGGGATCATGACCTGAGCCGAAGGCAGCCGCTTAACTGACTCAGCCACCCAGGCGTCCCCTGAAAGTGTTTTATTGAAGTCTCTTGAGTTTTCAGATTACATAATGATAGCATTAACAAAAGAAATTTCTCTCTCATCTTTTCCAATATTTATGTCAATCATTTTCATTATATTTTTAGTTGGATGAACTAAACAGTTGCAACTATAACAGTAATCAATACAAATTTTGTTCCTAGGGGATATATTTAAGTTTATGAAATCATTTTTAATTATTAGTACAGAAGAAAATAGCTCATCAGTATCAAGTCACTTAACAGTAATATAGTATTTGAGTTCTCTTTTATCTTTAGAATTTCTGCAAATAGTTAGAACCTTGAATTTATTCTGTTTTAGTCCGAGATTGATCTATCATGAAAAAAATAAAGATGAGAAGCTTTAGAACATTGAGTGTTACGGAATTTACCCAAATTGAAACCTGTTTAAGGAAGTACAGAGTGTTAGTAGTTAGAGTTTGTGTTAAATCCCACTGGAGCTCAGAGCTGGCAATGAGACCTGTGGTCTTCATATGCAGTAATATGTGTTCTTTCTCTCTGATTGCTAATTGAAGAGAGACCCTTGATAATGGCAATTTTCAATTAACTCTAGATCTCTTAAATAGCCTATTACTTAAAGAAGAGTCATTTAAACATTGAAAGAAACCATTGTGGTTAATTTTCTTTCATTCTAGTTCACTTCCTAATTAGACCAGACATTAACATCCAACAAAAGGTATTTAAGGTAACAACAAAGAAATTGGTGATTGTTGATAATCTGTGATAAATAGAATGCCAAATAGTGTGAAGTATTGGTGTCATTTGTCAACAATAAAAATGCTAGAAATTTGTTTATCTATTTCAGGTCTCTGTTAGTATTCATATATAGTGATTACAGTGTCTACTTCCAAAAAGAACTTGGGGGTGATTTACAGTAAAAAAGCTAAATGAATGAACAAATGAGTGAATGAATGATCTGTACGTACATATGTGCATAAATGCAATTAGTAAAAGAAGAGGGGAAGGAGGATATTAGATGAAGTTTTGGAATCACATTTGGAAGTTGGTGACAGTGATTGAAGACAGAAGTTAGATTGAGATACCTGAACTGCTAATAGAAAAAAAATGAAACATGATTTGTTTTTTTAAAATATGTCTGTGTGCATGTATGCATGCATACATGCATGCGTGTTGTGTGTACTCTGGTTTCTTCTGTCAGTTGCTGGTAAATATTGAGAGCCCATGTCTATACAATAGTTCTATAAAGCAATTTAAGAGGCATCAAAGTACTATGGATCAGGTAGAAAATTTGTTTTGGCTAGAGGAAATCTTGGGCTCATAGAATGTCTTGCTCACATATAGCTGCATAAAATTCTCATAGTTATTTTGCAAAGCACTAATATACCATCACTGTGAGATTCTAAAAATATTGCTTATGTTATTTATTCAGTAATTTTTTCTGAGTCTCCTTGAAGAATAATGGTTAAGTTAGAGAATAAAAATCAATAATTTGTGAGAATTCAAAGCCTTCTTCTTTTCTTTTTACTATTTAATGCTTTCCCCTTTGCTTTTTTTTTTTTTCCTCTGAGGGAAATAGTAAAAAAGCTGCAGGAGAGTGTTCTCTCAAGAAAAGCAAGTTAGAGCAACAAAAGAACTAGACTTTTGTGGGGCCTTTGGGTTGTGATGAAATAAAATATTGAGGAGAGCTCCAAGTGGCTTGCCCAAGTAAGAGAATAAGAATGCACTATGAACCAAGAGGGAAAGGTTGAAAGAACTGAAGAGTGAGCCCTTTCCTGGGCTTTAAGTGAATAAGAGAATGAGCAACTTCATCAGTGCTGATAGAAGCCACATTTTCTGGACTCTCTTTAATGCGTGAGAGAAAGTGAGAAAAGACTGAAATTTCAACTTTGGCAATGCTTCTTAAATATCATATCATTCTTGGATGAAATAAAGCAGTGCTCTCCAAAATTTACTTCTGCTTCTCGAGATAGCCTTGGATCACAGATGTCGGACCATCTTGTCATGATAGGACACGTGCCTTACTGGTGTTCCTGCATGTGTCTTCATGAGTTGATTTTATTGTATGTCTAACTTAGTGGGAGGAGAGAGCTGAAATCAGAACGCCATGCTGAACTGAATTCTAGGTGCATTTTGTGATGTTGCATTTCCCTCTTAAAAGCAGAGAAATTGAGAACTGTGACGACTTCAAGAAGGAAAGAGTAGCAAATGTGTCAAAAGTTACTGAGACTAGCAGTGTGCTTATACTGGTGCACAGAAACTAAGGGATTAAGTTTTTTTTTTCTTTTTTAAAGTTATAGTGTATTTCAAAGGAAGTATCACAAATTAGTGAATAAAGGAAACTTTATTCAATAAATAGTACTGTGACATAAGTAATATATAAGAATTTATTCGCTCTGTCTCTCTCTGTCAAATAAAATCTTTAAAAAAAGAATTTAGTGACAGAATTGTTTTTTAAAATACTAGTATTTACAACAAAGTAAATACTAGTGAGATATTTTTAAAATGTTAAATAATAGAGGAAAATAGAAGAAAACATAAACAGGCTCTAATTTATAGATGGACTTCCTCCATTAAAATAATTAAAATAATAGAGAAAATCACAGACTTCAAAATTATATAATGCAGTAGATGGAATACACTGTGCGAGACCAGACAAATCTGGATTAAATCAATGTTCTCCCATTTATTTCTGACGGACTACATTTACTGTAATTGTATATTACAATTAGAACTGGTAACTAAAAGATAGCCAAAAGAAACAAATATACTTTTGGACTAAAAGGGAGATAAAACTAAAGAATTGAAAGCTATTTATAAATAATAGGAAATGAGTACACTATATATGAAAATACATAATGTGGTACTTGGCTAAAGTAGTAATTGCAAACTTACGTGAATTTATTAGAAAACCAGTATACAGGTCAGTTTTCTTATCTGCAGATAACAAAGACCAAACAGAAAGCAGGAAGTTTAAAAGCAGAAAGGAGTTTATCATTGGCAATAGGTAGAGTGCAGAATTCCTGGGAGAGCCAGAGAAGCAAGCTTGGATGCCACATAGCCAGAAGAACACAGCTGGGAGAATGACCCAGGCCCACCAGAGCACAGCTCCAGTCATGGTCCCCTGCCTCTACTCACTGTTCACTACTCAACATCCCTAAAGCCAGAAGCTACATTCTAGCTGGTGAAGAGTAACCAAACACCTTGTAACCGTTTGCCTCTGTCTCAGGATGATCACATCCCTTAAATTACATGCACTTGGGTTCATATCCCTTACAAAGTGCATATACTGCACTGGTCTTATAAAATCTAGGCCACATACATGTATAACCCAAGCATCAAGGGATTCGAGATAGGTGGTCTTCCTCTTCCGGGCCTCTGATGTACGAAGAAGACATGTTCCAGGAAGATTGCAGTAGAATGGAATAAGACAGTCTCTGACATTTGCCATGGTCAGTCCCCTCCTTTGGGCACTCAGTGTTTATAATACTTTGCTCCCATCCTAATAATGCAAATATCATAGTAACAACATGTTATTGAAATCGCACTAATCTTTACAAAAGAAAATACATTCATCTCCCCACAGTCACTAAATCCCATCCCTAGGTAATATTTCAGCTACAATCCAAAATCTATATAAATATATATCATGATATTATCCACCACCAGCATGCCCTATATAAAATATAAAGGACAATAGGGAAGAAAAATCAATATAATTAGTACAAATGAGCATGTATATATGGTAGAACAAAAACGAGAGTTAGCATAGCCCTGGTTTCTGTAATTGGTTACAAGGTCATCTCTATGATATGTAACATAAGTTCTTTCAGTGTGTTTTCAGTTGTCCTTTCATTTTGCAGCTATTCAGCTATTCAGGAACCTTCATCTAGCGGAGTGACCTAAAACTTTAATGCCCTGTTTGCTTAAGCTTGGTGGATATGCCTTCATAGCACTAAAGATGGCAGAACCAGGATGCCCCTCCATTCTCAAGCAGCGTCTCCATTTGCCCATGATGATCCAAACAAGTCACCACAGCCAACTAACACCTGCCTATTTTTTACTCAGAGTTTCTCAACAGGCTCTAAGATGGCAGCACTGAGTGGGATGAATAGCCAAACACAGCCTGTGGTTTTATCAGCTTCTCAATCACTAGAAATACTGTCTCCTTGTGGAAACATTCATCACTTAAGAACTAAAACCTATAAAGCAGGATGTCCAAAGTGGTGCAAACTAGAATTTTTCAAGGGGATCATTAGATGTCAATCCCTAGCCTACCTTTGGGGTCCCAGAAATATATATTTTGACTCCGGGAAAAATAGCACCATATATTTGCTGCAGGTAAAACATCCCAACTTCACCAACTGTTATTTTCCAGATGGCCCCTCCGCCGAAACTTCTTTTGACTGTTCTTTCATAGAGACAATTACTTCTGGATGACGAGGTACATGTTAAGACTAGTAGATTTTATTATGGTCATTCCATTGCCTTCATTCATTCACTGTAGAACAAGTTCCCTGGTCAGAAGCAGTAGGCTGCCATGACTAAGGATAAGGCATTATAGGGCATTGAGTAAATCTCTAGAAGGTGGTGCTGGCAGAAGCATGGTGAACAAGGGAGGCAGATCCATAGCCAAAAGAATTGTCTGTACCAGTGAGATCAAACTGCCCTCCTCTTCCAGGATTAAAAGCTTAATCTACCTCCAATCACAGATTCTCCCAGTGTGGTGCTGTACCAGGGCTCAGGGGTGTTCACTGTCACTGGCAGGATAGACACTCAGAATGGTAGCCTCCAGTTAACTTTGATGAAGGGAAGTGCATGTTTTGAGCTCATGCAAAACCCTCATCTTTTCCAGCCTATCTACCTTCTCCATGAACAAGCACTGAGGAGACTGGAGAAAGAAAATGGCTGACATTCACAGGGGCAGTGTTCGGGTTAAAAGAAAAAGCATGACTTTGTGCAAAAATCTGAGACTTTCTATCATGGTTATTCCATGACTGTTGGTTCCACTGAGCCATAACAGCCAAGTTTCGAGCTACTGGTGCAAAAGCCTGATTGAGCTGGAAGTACTTGGTTGGTTTGTTTTGTTTTGGGCCTCACTCAAGACTGCCAAATTTATTTGGTTTTCATAGTAAATGCATCAGATCAAAAGAGCTAAGTGTTATATATGTTTCCTCTCTAATCCAAGGAGTTCCACCAAACATTGTGCCTTTTCCTTTGTGTAAGGAGAAGCAGGGTCCAGCAATTTGCCTTTCACTTTGGATGTCGAGGGATTTATTTGTGAAGTTACTTCTTTGAAAAGAGCAGCTACTCTTTTTACCTCATACCTAATAAGAGACTTTTCCTTGGGACCACTCCATTTCCTGGGGTCTGGTAATCTAGTTAGATTGGACTGATTGACTAGTTTGGAGTGGTAGTGCTAACAGAATACTGCTGTGCCCTCAGGGTCCTATGGGGTAAGTCCTAAACTCTCTGAGATAATTACCTCAAAGGCTACGTTCTACAGACTCCATGAAGACCATGCTATGGAGAGGGAGAACAGCTTGGGGTCCTCTTGGATGCTGCTTATTAGTAAAGCCACCTGGAGGGGCATGGAACCCCAGCAGCAAGAATCTAGTACCTTTCCTTTCAGCAGTTGAGGATATGATATCTTGGGGCTGGGGGTGTTGTCAGAAGGACTCACAGTTTCTCAACAGGCTCTAAGATGGCAGCACTTATAAAACTAGAGGGTTAGCAACAGCAATTCTATAAATTCGGCAAATTGCTTCTCAGTTTTGGGTCATGGTTACCTTATCTGTAAAAACTGAAAAATCAGTTGGGGATATTATCTTGGGTTTATATATACATATAAAACACACATACACACACACAAATATATATGTGTTGCTTTATAATACTTTTATAAAACTTATGGCCAGTCAAAGCAATGTATCCTGGATTAACCTACCACCTTCAACACCCTCCTGTGTTTTTATATATTGCTTTGATTCAGGAAGTTTAAAGCCCAGTAAATTATGTTATAATATTATGAAATCTACAAATTTATTGCATTTGATTGCAAATACAGTATGCATAACAGCTTTTGTGAATGAATAATGAGATATAATGCCTAGCAAACTATTAAATCAATGATGATGGTTATTATTAATATTAATGAAATTGATCATGAATATTTATTACCTTGTAAACATTTAATGTGCAGTAATTATTTTTATAAGTAATATAATAGGTCTCCTGCCTGAGTACACAGTTATCCATAATGTTAGAATTAATATACTCTGAAGAATAGCCTTATTAATCAGTTATCATAGAATATGTAGCACAATAAAATAACATTGTAGTCAATCCTCCCTCCCCAAAATGAAAATCTATATATTTAAAAGTGCCATCTGCATATTGTTAATGCATTGCCTTCCTCCTCTAAAATAAAAATTGGATTCATTTATTACACATTAAATGTTGATTTAGTTAGATCTTCCCTAAGACTTAAAATAGACTTGCAATAAAAAAAAAAACCCTTGCATTTTAGCTGAAAAATACCTTTCCAAATTCTCATAGTTATTACAAATATATACAATGGAAGTTGAAACATGAGATTCTTTCACTCTGGCTATTAGAGGCCAGATCAGACTTCAATTTATAACTTGAAACCCTCTGTGTATTATAACATGTCAAATAGGTATTTAAACAGGGAACCTGACTTCTCCTTTTTATTAATCTCTCCTAAGTATCCTCTTCCATGTAAGTTCAATTCAACAAGAGATTTCTACCACTAAAGAGAAATAACTTTGAGATTACAACGTACGTATAGTGGAACACAGTGAAAAAAAAATGAGACAAAAATGAAGCCAACAATAGGCACTTTTCCATTAAGTTGAACAAATATTCTAGTAGGAATTCCCATATACTTATAATGACTTTTCATTTTTCCTGTTTATTGCAATTTATCTAAAGATGTTGATTTTTATGTCCTATTTCTGAATGTCTTGGTTTTTTTCCCTGAGCCTTTGGGAGCCTTTGAGAATGCATTATGAAACGACAAATAGAATTATCTTCTTTTAAATGATTTAGCTTTCCCATTTCTCTCAGTGTAGAAAGAACTGAGCAAACTGCGTTCTTCATTCTATAGACTGCATCTTTAAAGAATTTGTTAAAGAGTTTTTGAGTAGTGGGTAGGATGGTTTCAAGTACTATTTCTCAAGAACTCTATATATCTTCCAATGTAAAGCCTCTTCTCTAGTTTTAGTACATTTAAAATACCCATTACTACCTACACCCACCGTGTTGACAGTGATTTCTTCCTGTTTGGTTATCTGTATCATGTGGTTCATCAGTTGAGTGTATGTCACTATTTCTTCCCCAGCATTGAGACAAAATAAACAAATGAATAAATAAAATAAAGCTGAGGAAGACTTAAGTTCAGTACAGGAGAAAATAGTATCATACACCCAGAAATTAGAGATGAACCAGACTGTAAATCATCCAATGTCCCTTTCTGTGTCAGCAGAGATAACAGTTTTAGGTTGACTTGAGGTAGCTTCCAGAGAAGAGGTTAATGTGGAAGTTAGATTCAAATATGTAAGTGTATTTGCCTTGTCTTTGCCATCATCTTCATACCTCACATGTGTAGGAATTAACCATTTTCAAGTAGTTCTCATGTCGATTACTCACATGATTCTCACAACTGTGCTGTCAAATAGAAAAGCCAAATGCTGCTAACTCTACTTTAGAGACTTGGAGAAGATCACTGATTTGTTCAAGATCATGTTATGAAGAAGGACAAGTATATAGGTCTTCCCACTCTTCCAGGCCAAATTCTCTTTTTTTCTTTCACTAGATAAAAGGAGGGGGGAAAAATGGCATCAGAACATCTAGTTAAGCAAAACTTAACATTAGCCCCAATATTTTAAAAAATAGACTAAATAAGCATGTCTGGATGAAGCATGTCTGGGGGTGAGGGTCCAAGAGTACCTGTCACAAAAGTCCCTTTAGCCCCCCTCCCTAAGGCCATACTGCTCAATCCTAATGGATGTTAGACCCTTAGACCCTGCTTCCAGTCTCCCAGACCTTGTCTCTTTTTAGGCAGCTCTTTACACACTGGGGGGCAATAATATTTTTTAATCCTTCCCCTATGTGAAGCAGAATTTCTGTTGCTGATCTCAACCAGTTCACCCTCTCCATCAATCCTGATGGTCCACTGTTCTTAGGAAGCAGCTCTCTTTGTCGCAGGAATTATTATTCACATAAGTCTCCTCGATTCTGGACATACCATTTGCTAATTTTAAATTCAATATTTTAAATTTTCCACTATTAAATTCAGTATTCAATAAAAATGTCATGGGCTTGAGCAGGTCTTTGAAAGTTGAGATAACCAAAAGAAATGAGAGAGAAACAGGAGCTGTAAAGAGTTGGACAGATGTAATCAACATCCCACAATTTCATATCCTTGAGAAGATGATAGGGATGCTATGAAGAACCTTGAAAGTCAGGGGGAAGGGTTCCAACTGAATGAAGTGAACTCTAAGCCAGCCATTGTGAGTTCTTGAACAGGTGATAAATTGGTGAATAAAAATTTGTCGGGAAAGTCATTCTGACAGGGCGGTGCAGGACAGCTGATACAGAAGACAAATTAAAGAAAAATGGCAGTTCAACCTCCTACTCCTGTCACCAAGAATACTTGGCCCAGGACTGTGTGAGTGGAAATGGAGAGCAGGGATGATTGAAAGAATGCTCTGCATCAGGATTTTGTGATAACTTGCTGCTAAATTGGCAGGGGTGGAGTTGACAATGAAGAATCAGAAGGAATGGGAAATGCAGCAAACCACTTTGAGGGGGAAATGTTGAATTCAGTTTAGGATCTATTGGATTTGAGGTAAATAGAAGAAATATGTCCACAGTTATTTTAGTTGAAGTCATGGTTATGGATGTTCATCTAAGAGAGTGAAAGTTCAGAGAAAAGAGAAAAAGAGCAGGGAAATATTCTGGAATCGGTGATCAAAAACAGGAATAGTTGGCATTCTTTTAAAATAATTGCATTGATTTTCTTACATTTTTATGAATTATGAATTACATTTTATGATTAAGTGCTATACTAGTTTCAGTAATCACTGAGATCACTAGATTCTCTAAGCAGTGGAGAAATGGAGAATTGGGCAGGTTAGGTGAATGTTTATGGAATTTTAGTGTTTTAGTCAACATAGAAAAATTTTCCAGGGACACCTGGGTGGCTGAGACAGTTAAGTGTCTGCCTTTGTCTCAGGTCATGATCCCAGGATTCTGGGATTGAGCCCTGCATCCTAATTAGGCTCCCTGCTCAGCAGGGAGTCTGCTTCTCCCTCTCCTTCTCCCTCTGCCCCTCTACCCTGCTTGTGTGCATGTGCACGCACACTCTCACTCTCTCAAATAAATAAAAATCTTTAAAAAAAATTTTTTCCAGTCATTTTCACTGCCCCAGAGCTTTTTGCCTTTAACTTCTGTCCCTTAACTTCAATATATTTGACCTGATTTCTCTCTCTCTTCCATTTGTCATGAAAATTATGACATGACAGTTAACATTCAAATTGATACTTGATAATTCTTTTAAATAATTCATACAGAATATTGTGATGTACAAGGAAAATATATATTTATATTTGATCTTCATCTCCATTTCCTGCCTCACAGATCCCAAAACACTTGGAATTTCATAAATGTTGAGAATGAGAAAGGTGCCTTTTTTATGTTAATGAGGTGACTTTTGGAAAACACCTGGAGAAGAAAGCTGCTTGCCATTGGAGCCAACCCTGTGATTAGAGGGTTGGACCTTTCATTCCCACCTCCCAGCCTTCTAGGACGGGAGAGGGGCATGACATTAAATCAGTTGCCAATGGCCAGTGCTTTAATCAATTGTACCTATGCAATGAAACCTCCATAAAAACTCTAAAGGATAGGGTTTGGAGAGCTTCCAGGCTGGTGAGCATGTGGATGTGCTGGGTGGGATGAGAGCAGTGGGCCTGGAAGGCATGGAGAGCTCTGCCCCCTTTTTCCATGCCCTGTCCTCTGCAACTCTTCCATCTGGCTATTCCTGAGTTCTATCCTTTTATAATAAACCATAATCTAGGAAGTAAAATGTTTCTCCCAAGTTCTGTCAAACCCAAGAAGTGGCCCTTAGGAACTTCTGGTCTATAGCTGTGTGGTCAGAAGCACAGATGACAACCAGGACTTGGAACTGGCATCCAAGGGTGCTGGGGGCAGTCGTGTCCAATTGAACATGGTAGCTAACGTCAGCATTAAGCTGAATTCTCAGACATTTGCTCATGTCCAGGAATTGCTCTTTGGTACTCCTTGGAAAGCCTCGATTCCACACGTCGAAATTGGGTGCAGAACCCACACTAATACCTAAAATACCCCCGTGGTTATGTTTTCCTTCTCTTTTTGTTTAGTTTGAGTTTTAAAAACAGGGGCAAAAACTCCTTAATGTTAAAGAATGACTTTGATGGGCAGAATTGCCAAAATTAATCCTGCCCCATAACACCATTTTAGAAGTCTGGTAGATGGTTTTTACCCTGCCTCATCAATCTAGGTAGAGTTTTCACTTGCGGTGGCTTTGGGCTGGTGCCATGAAGCTGCACTACAGTTCACCACCGGGAACAGCATGGGTGATAAGGAAGCAGCTGCATGAAAGCCTTCACTGTGTGAAAGGATAGAAAATGTATGTACTGGCCCTTCCAGGGAGGCCTCGTTGCTGTAGCAGTTTATCCCATTACTAAATATATGCTGGGCTGGTAGCCTCACATTCAGCTGCTGAGCAGCAGCGTGGCCCTCAGCTTTAATAGAGAGCATATGATCACTCCAGCTGGTAGGTGGCACCATTTGGCGACATTCCCCAGCAGCTCAACAAAAGATTTTCACATATCAAAGCAAGGGGAAAGACCTCTGCCTTTATAAGGAGAGTGGTTTGACCGTGCATGCGTTTTGCTTCCATGAGAATTATTGCTTCTAACTTGCTGAATTCTGGAAAGGAAAGGGCGCCCTTAGAGAATGAAATTAGCTCGGAAAATTTGCAAACTTCATTCACATTGATAAATAAATGGTAAATTACAGGAAATTTAATTTTGTATTGAAAAAAGGAATGCAGCTTGAATATAGTTAGAGATGGGGGAAGTATTTTTTTAAAGATTCAGTCTGAAAACACAAGCCAGTAAGACTTTAGATATGAAAACCGAAGAGTCTTCAATTTTACTGAGGAAAGAGACCTTAGAGGTCTTTTAGGAAAATGTAATTTCACTATATGGGAATTTATGAAGCAGAATAATCTCCATCTGATCAGTCATGCCACTTGAAAGGAGCAATTTAGGCATATCTTGGGTCTCTTGATTATGAGTGACAGCATCATTTTCTGTCTTGCTACAAGCTGGGGACCCGGAAAAACTGGGCAATCCTCTTGGTCTGCTCATTTTTTCATTGAAAAAGCAAACAGATTAGTAGGAAAAATAAATATATCTGAGTTTTCCGTTCTTATATTCATCTCTGAATATAATTTTAAAATTAAATCTGTTTATATATAAGCATAAGAGATGGGACTATAGGCATGACTGTTCAATTGGCTGATGGTTATCTTCGTAAATGTGAGAAATGCATCTACCTCAGAAAGCGTGTCCTTTTTTCCTCAGGTAGTTAATAGAGTTACAGTAATACTCTATAAGTGGTTGAAGTCCCATTACCCTTAACATTTTTCTGGGCAGCATTGAGACAAACACTTTCATTCTTGGGGGAAAAAAAAAAAAAACCTAATCAAATTAAGATACTCTGTTAGAGTATACAAGCCTACACATATGATTGCCTTTATACAAAGTGATATTTGAATCTACTCTGAACACCAAATTGTATTTTCTTTCATATTACAAAATTTGGGGATGCTTATTAATATTACAAGAAGATTTTGGGTAAAATCCTTTATATAGAAAATTCTCCTGTAACATGAATAGTGTTATTTAATGCATTTGCATCTTTACAGGAAGAAAACGTGTTCTTTAATTCAGTAAGAATTTTATAAGTGCTTACAGGCTTCTACAAGAACTAAAAAAGATACATTACTATGAATCTTATTTACAGATAATATGTTCTTAAGTGCCAAAATGATTTATGTTTCTGAAAAATCCCATGAGCTCATCACATTCTCTAGGCCTTATGAAGAAGTAGGAATTGGGCTGGGTTCAGGGGCTACCACACATGGGCTGGCTCATCAGTCATCACATCCTACCCCCCCCAGTGTGGTGCTTCTCAAGCTCTCGCCAGCAAAGGATCAGATGTTGGTTGCTGGTTTTCATTTTTGTTTTTGCTTCATTTCTTACTGATCAAATAACGCGGTCCTATTGTATATGTTTAGAATATAGCTAGCTCGTGCCATATGCATCTCTCCACAGAACTCTGCATTAACAAAATTGGGCTATACACCCTGGTCATTGGATTGCATCCAGAGATCATGTACTTGGGTCTTGCAAACTTCAAACCGCTTTCAAAATGCCTCAGTACTTACTTTTGACTCCTGGGGCTTAGCTCCTTGCATACCCTTAACAAACAGTTGCCCTCATCTGTGGACCACATTTTGAATAGCACTGTTCTTGTAGGATTTTCTGTGCTACAAAGGCAGAAAACTATTGTATTTTTTGAAGTTGCCTGCAACCTGGTTGTGATTTAGACTCCAATAATATGCTAGAGCTGGGCTTGGAATCTGAGCTGAGATGCTTAGGAAGAGAGGGAAGGACGCATTTCACGGGGGGGAGTTTGTGCCAGAAAAGTGGCTTCCTCTAGCCACAAAAGCAGCTTTATGGATTAGAGAAATGGCCATGTGATTCTGAGGACTGGAATTTGTCCTGGAGGCTTGGCTTAGATGCCTTCTCCTCCAGCCTATCCAATTATTTTACAAACCATCTCGTATCCGGTAATATATCTTATTGTGTGATCTACTCAGTCTGTTTTATCTAAGAAGTAAGGGCTAATACTGATGAAGATTTATTTGCCAACTATAAATATGGAGTGGCTTATATTTTTGGAGTGGTTGGGAGTTACCTCAAGACTAGTGTTCTCAAACTTGACTGTGCTAATAGAGCATCTGAGAATGTTGTTAAAATACTGATTCTGATTCTGGAGTGCAGCCCGGGGACCTGAGATTCTGCACGTCTGATAAGCTCCCAGTTAATTACACCCATTGGTCCACAGACCTAACGCTGAGTAGCAAAACTCTAGCTTATGCTAAGCCTTCAGGAACAATTTCCATCTCCAGGGCCCCAGACTGCAGATGTTAGGCTGCAACAAGATGATGAGAAGCCTTTCTGACCACTTTATTACTTTCCCTGGATTAGAAACAAAGTGCCATGGTGACATCCAACTATAACTTTAGTTTTTTTCTTTTTCCTTTTGTTTTTTGCCTTATTAGGAACAGAAAGAGAAAAGGTTGTTTTTTATTTGTTTGTTTTTATCTATCCAGAGAGAAGGAGAGAGTGGGGCACCTGGGTGGCTCAGTCGGTTAAGCGCCTGCCTTCAGCTCAGGTCATGATCCCAGAGTCCCGGGATCGAGCCCTGCACATCGGGCTCCCTACTCAGTGGGGAGTCTGCTTCTCCCTCTCCCTCACTCCCCCATTCGTGTTCTCTCTCTCTCTCAAATAAATGAATAAAATCTTTTTAAAAAAAAGAGAAAGGGATTAAAAGAGGATTCAAAGCAAAGACACTTCAAACAGGGTTTACAAGGTGCTGCTTTTTTGCCTCCCCAGTGTATTCAGCCTACCTATTTATAAGGGACACATGTTACTAATAGCTTATGATGCCATGGTTTCAGTCTGTAATTTTATCTGCTTCCCCTGAAAAAGGAACTATTTTCACATGGTGCTGTTTGGGGCCAGGGTGCTTCAGACCATATTTGGAGACTTTTCCTAGCCTGATGGACATATTATCTAGATCTGGAGAGAGTTTGCTTCAGAGAAGCAGAGAAGATGGGAGATGGGATTCCAAATGGCAAGTAGTGTAGACAAAAGTGGGTAGAAGAATTGGGCTACTCTTTTGTGGATTCAGTGAGGGGAGTGGGGCCGAGCTGCAGGCTACTGGGGAGCAGGACTGAAAGTTAATTGTGGCTAAGTGACAAGCTAAGGGAGGCCAGTGGGAGCAGTGACAGCTTATGGAGAGCTTTTGTTACCAGAATGAAAAGTTGGGACCAGCTCCCGAGAGGGTGTTTAGAAGTTTCTATTTAAGAAGCTAAAGAATGATAATGGTATTTTAGGAGATGAATTGGACTACCCTTAGAAAGAAGGTGTAGTCTCACAGATGTTATGATTATTAAATGAGCTATAGAAATAATTTTAGGGAAAAAAAAATTTTGAACTCAATTGCATTCTTTTTGTGTAACTTGAATAACTCGAATTATCGAAAATGAAATTTCTAATTTATCAGTTTTAACCTTCACCTGAAGTTAAAGATGTGGATAATCAGAGCTTAAAAGCAACTGTCAAAAATATCTATGCTCTGTTGGCTCTTCGTAAAGCCTCTTTAAAGACAGGTATTGAACTCTGCTCTCCAGTTTTTCATTTTTTCAATATTTATCTGATTACTTTCTCTCTGATATAAGGTGTACTAAATAACATCTGCTTCTCTCTCAAAGCCAAGCTTTTGTTCCATTAAGTCCTGGCCATCTGGGCTATCCTGAACATACCACGTAAAGGAAAAGGAAACTGTCACAGTGACCATCACATCTTCTGCCAGGCCACCCTTGCAGAGGCATAGCGCATGCCTTGGACATTCTGAAAGGGGCATATTCTCATGAAAACCATAATGAACCAAAATGTGTAGTTTCCCTAAGCTGTTAGGGTCAACTTTTTGCATGGCCAGAATAAAGGAGAGACTGGAACAGGATGGTGGCTGAATAATTTAGTAACAAAGGGTCATTTGGTGACCCTATTTAGTCTCACAATCACAAAATGGGCTTACCAAGGCCTGAAACGTACCCTTGTGTGTGAGCCTTCATCTACTCCTATTACCTCGGCTTTCAACTCTGATGTGCTCATGATTATTAAAAGTATACAAGCCATCCAGAACTTTCAACTAAACCCTTACCTGTAATTCCGGATCTCCGTACTGAATGGTAGCCTGTTGGATATGCCCTGGATATGTCCACATCAAATCACGATATTAATGTTAAACTCATTTATCAACTGCCAGAAACTTGCTTCTCATTCCAAGCTCTCCATTTCAAAGAAGTGCAGTGCTGCTCACAAGATTGCCAAAGTTAAAAAATTCCAAGTTATTTAATGACTCCTCTTTAACCCTTTCAACTATCCATCAGGTTGCATGGTTTCTAACTCCTCTTTTCTTACAGTTGGTAACTCCGTTTAATTCCTGTTGCCATTACCTTGGCACCTTCATAAACCTCATAAGCAGAAAGATTCAGTTGGAATCCTAGTTCTGTTATTTGCTGGACTTGGGGGAGACATTTAGATTGCATTTCCTTATCTTAAACAAGCAAACAAAGAAATGACTTTCTACCTTACACAATATTTGTGAGGATTACAATTAGATATGCTAGGTGACACAGAACATGGCTCGTAGTTGACATTCAGTGAAAATGAATCTCATGTTCATGATCATACCTTTCAGCTTGAGCATTGCCTGGCACATAGTAAGCATTCAACATGTGTTTCTATTTATTGATATGTGCATTATATTATGTCAATGACATCATCATAACCATCATCATAGTCTCCCTGCCTCCAATCTTGTATCCTAATATTCCACCCTCTACCTCACCATCAAAATGTATATAAAATACATCTTGTGAGATCTCCTCCAATTCTCACAGGATCTCAGTACAAATCTCTTGAGGTCTCATGTACATCTCATGAGATCTCATCAAATCCCGCCAAATCTCAGTCCATATCTCATGATATGTCATCCAAATCTTTTGAGATCTCCGTCCAAATCTCAAGAGAGACAAATATCGTGTCCTTTTTGCTGCACGTCTTTCAGTGGTGCTCTCGCCCACAGAAAGTGCTTTTCTGGATCAGCATAATTGCCCTTGATCTGACCTAGACTTCAATTCCACTCCTATTTCCAGTGTACAACACAAACTGCTTACATTGAGGCCAGGGAAAAATCTGTGTTTTCCCCACCAACCAATGACTCTTTTCTTTCATATCTCCATAAATTGTCTTTATCTTAATCTGACAAATTCTAATACATTGTTTAAAATTCACCATAGTGACCTTCTACTTCATATAATCCTCTGTGCCTCCCCAAGCCGAATGATATGCTTGCAACCTAATTGTCTACTCTTAACTTTGTGTACCCAAAGCACAATATTAAGTAGAGTTAATACACATTTGTTGAAATAATTGTTTGGGGTATTACAAAATTACAAGAAAGACAATGGATTGATGGATAAATAATATATATGTCACATATTAATATAACTTAATACCGTTTTTGTGTTTATGCCACTGATTTCTCATATGTAGGCTCTGCTCTGAAAATTAACATTTATCAAGGAAATATATTTGTTTTGGCTTTTCCATTACCACTAATTCCTCCTTAGGACAAGCAGCATATTTACAAAGTTCATGGATGGTACAAATCCTGGGGCAGTGAAATAGCAATACTAGTTTGACAATTAGCCAGTAACTTTGGCATTGGCCTCAGCTAAAGCATTTGCCCTAACACACCAAGATTTACAGTTTAAATTGTGACAAGTAGGGAAGAATGGTTAAGAAAATGGGCTCTGATTTTTAAAAATCCAAGTTCAAATTCCAGTCTACTACTAATTAGCTGTATGATCTTGAACATGTTCCCTAACCTTTCAGAGACTCCTTCCCTATAAAATGGAAATAATAATGGTACATATGTAAAATGATTGTTGGGAGTCTCAAATGAGGTTTTAAACTTAGGTTGCATATACACAAGACACACATGACTACCTTAGATCACATTTGGCATCAAGTCTGCTTAGAAGGATATAGAATAGGAACTTGACATGATCATAGTTTCAGACGTTCCTCATCTGGTGGGAATTCCCATAGAAATCCATTCAGCATAGCTCAAAAGGAAGGAAGAAAAGCTCTACATCAGACAGGCCTAAGAGCTGTCCTGGCTTAAAAGTCTCATGATCCACAGAAGCTGGTATCTTGAAGCAGTCCCATGGTCGTAGCCTGCAGGGTCCCTATAAAAACAAGCCCTGTTCTAAGAGTTGCCACATTCAGGGAAGCCCAAAACTGTGGCTGTCTACCAGGTACCTGTGGCTTCCCCAGTGCAGGCAGAATTTATCCAAAGGGGCCATTTTATCATGAGTAATATGATGTAGTAACATAGTTGACTTCCCAACTTTTATCAGATTACCAAGGTAACTAACTAGAGGTAGTTAACTGATGGTCAAATTCTCTGCAAAAGATTAAAAGGGATTGTCAATCCCTCTGCCTGTACTTGGAACATGAATTTAGGAAGTATTACATTCAGGATAATATACGCATGTTTATATGAAGACAATCTCACGAAAGATAAGAAATGTATCTAAGAGGAAAATAAATATGGAGAATTTTGTAAAGAGACATCATAGAGGTAATGATTTGGTCATTATTTTGCCTGATTTTTGTGAATGAACTCGTAAGTGTTAGAATGAAAAGTCACTCATTACAGAGGAAGTTTTGCTCTATAGTTAGTGGTGTACCTAATGTATTATTAATACTCAGTACATGCCATTTGAGTAAAAATTGGGTTTTGATCCTCTGTCGTTATAAGAAAAACAGAGCTGACTCGCAGGGCCATTTTACCACAATTCTCGGATGATTCTTCTTCCCAGACCTCTCAACTCAGACAAATTGACTTTGATGTTTGAGCTCTAATTGTCTCCTAGGAATGCAATTTTCCTACACATGCCAGTAGAATTAAGAAGATTGAATGTGAGTCTTTGCATTAGAATGGACCTGCCTCTCGGTATGGTTAATTACCATAGTTAAATATAGCACCTGAATGACAAGACAGAATTATCAGTGTGTTCTCCCACTGGAACAGATGGCTCTATCATGGCGACAGGCTGCCTGTGTCTTGTAAACATGCACTATTGGTTATTGAGAATGGGCAAAAGTTCAACAAAGAACACAAGGCCATCCGATTCCAGGAAAACCACTCGAAGTGCATATGCCCATAGTCATTGACATTCATAACATCATCTTCATATGTATACATTTCAGTTTAGAATCCAACATCCCTCTGATTCAAGTAGGAGTACAGAGATACAAGTTTGAACTTAAATACTTTACTGATAAGTAAATATGGGAGATCTATTGAGAGGGTATTCTTTAATACATACATAGACTTATATTTCTAATGTCTGTGATATTTTTAAGATACCTCTATGTATATTGTATATTAAAGTGTGAACTAGAAAAGTTGATCTATTTGAATAAGTATACATTATCATTGTAAGTGGCAGAAAATTTCAAGTGATATTAAAAATAATGTTAAACTTTAATTATATTTTCTATTTAAAATAGCATTGTATTAATTTAGCCAGGCATATTTGTTTAAATCACTCGACAATGAAAATTATATGTTAACAGCTCTTGGTTTTGCATTTTCTAAATTAAAACAAATCCGGGAATGAGTGAAATGAACAATATGGTGAACTGAGTTTCAGTTAATTTTGCTTAGTCCCTGTATTTTCTATTTCCTATGAATAGTTTAACGACTCTTGCAAGATAGGAGGAAATGCAAATGTTAGCTTTGAGTCTAACTGCTTTTACACATCATAAATGTTGATATATTTTCAATGAAATTGGAATTGTACCGCCAAGTAGAAATAAAAATGTCCAAGCTTATTTTACTCTAGAGCGTAGAAGACAAAGTTCCTAACTGCTTATTAGTCTGTGATGAGAATACCAATGTTCTTTTGCAGCTTTTGCCAGCAAGAGAAGCTGCCAACGACCTTCCAGTCCTGTGTGATCACCAAAGCGTGCCAGGTGTCAGAGTGGTCAGAATGGAGTCCCTGCTCAAAAACGTGCCATGACACGGCATCCCCCAAAGGCACTCGTGTCAGGACGCGGATCATTAGGCAGTTTCCTATTGGCAGCGACAAAGAGTGTCCAGAACTTGAAGAAAAAGAGCCCTGTGCATCTCAAGGAGATGTAGTTGCCCCCTGTGCCACGTGAGTAAATAAGGACCACACCTTCTGCTGCTGTGACGTCTCCCCAAACTGCGTGTCTCCCTGCATTCGCTTACCCAGATGACACTAACTGAAGAATAAGTTGAGAAATAGGGATTTTTACGAATCCTAAGTGGGGAAAAAATAAAATAGTGGTTTTACAGACACTGTCCTTAAAGAATTCTGGTTTTACAGAATAAATGTGTCTTTAGCGAGCTATATTTCCAACTCTCCATGAAGTCTGGGTTTTTAACAGCGATTCTCTGTTTGTGTATCTTCTGTAATAGAGATTGATAAATTTTTTCTGTAAAGGGGAAGGTAGGATATTAGGCTTTGAGGGGAACAGGTGTCTCTATGGCAGTGACTCAACAGTACCATTGGAGGAGGAGATCATATATAAACAAATGAGTGGATCTGTTCCAATAAACCATTCTTTATAAAAACAGTGGATGGGTTGGACTTGGTTCTTGGGTCATAGTTGGTCAACCCCCATTCTATAACATAAAATAAACTTTCAAAATATAGGTTCCTATTGCTTATTGAGCAAGGCCTATTAAAATTCAGTACTATAGATAACAAATCCTATTCAGTATCTACTACACCAAACTAATGAGACTTTAAGCTACTTGAGGACAAGATTGTGCTTAATAACCTTGTTTTGTTTTGCTTTTTTATCCCCAGCATATATCACAGAGCCTGGCACATAGCAAGTGCCCAACAAATATGTTTATTGAATTCCGATGAGATAAGACTGGTTCTGAAATACTTGGCAATATAGCCTAATTCTTTTTATCCTTAAAAAACATTTCCAAGACATCACTGTGAATTATCTTGGCAATAAATACATTTGAGCTTAGTCTGAATATAGAATATTTACAAAACAACTTAGAGAATCTTAGTTTCTCAAAAATATACACAAGCTTCATTGAGAGCTTTTTTGGAATATTCAAAAACATTTAAAGAGCATACATACAACACGAAATTCACGAGCCAGTGAGGAGGAAAATCAATCCTACTACTACCACTTCTAACAATAATAACAAGTAATAGCAAAGATAGTGATGCTTTACATGAGACCTTCAATTGCGCAGCACTTTGGACTCATCTGTTCTCTCCTGCTGTAACAAGGGACTGAAAACTGCAGGGAGTTTCCTTCTTAAATTCTCTGCTTGTCCCACTGACGCTGTGTTCCTCTCTACATGATAGGCTTGAGGAAGTTGTCAGGATCTCCTGTGTTCTGTCTCCTTTGAGCTTCTTCCTTTTTTGCTTCAAGCTAGGTGTTTTAATCTTTATCCTCTGAGATATTCAAACACCACTAACAAAATAAATATATATTCTGAATCTCTTTCTTCTCTCCCTTTTTGGAGGGTAACAGTTTTTTAGCATGTGTGACCAATTTACAATAGGAAAAGTGTAATGCTAGGATGGCCTACATTTGGACTCCATTCTATAAAAAGTAAAATTTTTATTTTAACTCTCTTAATGGATGACTTGTTTGATTTGACTTTCCTTGTCAACCCCCCCCCCACCCCACCCTCTTACTCAGGGCATTAATTTTTTTTTTTAATTTACCTGAATATTGTACTTCCTTTATAAACATATGTCAAGAGTGTTGTTCCTTGCTGCCCCAGTCCTGCACCTGTGTTCAGCCACTTACAAAAATGACAAAAATGGATGTGAAGGTCAGTTTGACTGTCATGAAACTTTACCATTGACACAGCAGCGCACCTAGATCAGACATATGAAGGCCCATTTAACTTTTTTGTCTAATTGAGATGAACATTAGCACATCCATTTGTACCTGTGTTGGCTGTTAATCTGATTACTGAGGAAGCAACTTGGGTAAAGTGACACAAAGTGCTACATGAGCCATTTTCTTTGTGCTTTTAGAATATCCATTTTCCTTGAGATGGAGAAATGCCATCACTTTCTATCTTTAGTGGCATCGGGAAATGGTTCCCTGGCTATCTCCTTAAAGCACGTCTTGGGCTGACAAGCCCCTGACATTTCTTTCACATCATAATGTTGATTGGAGCTTTAATTTAGAACCACAGATCATCTTTCTTGTGTTCCACTGATTAGGAAACATCAGCTATTTTCAACATCCATCAGGCACTCATCATGGATTCTCAGTGCTACAGAAAACACTCATTCTTGACAATAAAGAGAAAAGTCTGAATTGTTATGTTATATTTTTTAATCCTAACACAATTATAATTTTGATCCAGTATGAAGTAGCAATTTTCAAGCATTTTATTAAAGGCAAAACAAATGTTTGGGTTGATCGTCATTTAGAATGTTTTCCATTCCCAGAGTCACTCCTCTTTTGTTTATAAGCATCCCCTGAAAGGGCAAGCCAGAGTTCAGCTTAATTGAACATAAAATTTTATGTTTTCATCATGATGCTCTCTTTTCATAAAATATTTATAAGTAACTTCCAGTAATTGCAATTAAAACAGGATTATCCTAAATTTAACCCCACTTTAAATGGAGCACTGCTGAGGATAGAGGAGAAGAAATTGAAACTGAATCTTCACCACAGATGTAGTAGCCTATGGTTGATTAGAGAGGAAAGTGTTTTTTAGATTAATCTTCAGAAAAAAATATCGGAAGAGCAGAGCAAAGTTTTACTCAATAAACATGGTTGCCACTGCCAGCATTTTCTTTCTTTAGGTATGGCTGGAGAACTACAGAATGGACCGAGTGCCGGGTGGACCCTTTGCTCAGTCAGCAGGACAAGAGGCGGGGCAACCAGACAGCCCTCTGTGGGGGAGGGGTCCAGACACGAGAGGTATACTGCGTGCAGGCCAATGAAAACCTCCTCTCACACTTAAACACCCACAAGGACAAAGAAGGTAAACTGTCGTCTTCTTTTTTTTTGAAAAAATGTTCATCATCATTAGCCATCAGGTAAATTCAAATTAAAACCACATTGAGATAGCACCTTACACCAGTTAGAATGTCTTCTTCTTCTTGAGGACTTAGGCATGAAGACTGAGCATGGAATCACCTTGCAGGGAGATAGAGATAGAGATAGAGATAGAGTTAGAGATACAGATACAGATATTTGCAACATGAATAGCCATAATTCTCTTCACCTCATGGTTGATATCCACTATGGTGAACGATAATTAATTTTTTTTCTTTAAATTTGTTTATTGTTATGTTAATCACCATACATTACATCATTAGTTTTTGATGTAGTGTTCCATGATTCATTGTTTGTGCATAACACCCAGGGCTCCACGCAGAATGTGCCCTCCTTAATACCCATCACCAGGCTAACCCATCCCCCCACCCCCCTCCCCTCTTGGTTATAAAAAAAACTTAATCCAGTTCTGTCTCTGGTCAGTTCTGATTTACTGTCAAGTCTCTAAATTTTCTGACTGCAAGTTCTGAGTCAAAATTTAGCATGAGTAATTAATTATAAAAATAGAATAAAGCATCTTGTAAATAGACACATATAGTGCTCATATATATTCTCAAGTCCAGAGTTTCTTTATATGAGATGTAAAACCTACTTGTGAAAAAGAAGCCCCTTTTGCTGTTTATAATATGGCTGAAAAATAAATATATTGAAAAAATAATGATGGCATTGAGTGAAATATCCAATGTGAATTTAAATGAAATAAATATGGAATAAGTGGAGAATACAACTACAGTTAAAAAAAATTAACTCAAAGGCATGACTTTTTTTAAAACTCTTTGATTAAGCCCTCTGACCTGGTGGACGTATCTTAGAACTTTTTTTGGTCTAAATCTCAATTTGAGGAGAAGACTTGGTAAGTGTGCCAAAAGATAAGTGAGTCCAACATGGCCAAGGCTTAAAGTATGTATTAGTATATATTAATATTACTCTAAAATTCTGATCATTATTGGATCAAGTTTGTATTCAATTAGTTACTCTTAAGTCCCCACAAATAGGAATATTTTTAAACAGTGTTATAAGCAGACCTTCTTACCTTCCCTCGACTTGAGGGATAGTAGGGCTCTTATCATTAGACCATTTAATAAATATCTATTAGTTGCCAAAAGAGTTCCAAAAATTGTGTGAGGTAGTGAGGATGGAAATATCAGTACAATTTTTGTGTCAGGAAAGTGCTCATGGTTATCATGAGGGCACACAGTTACAATACAGTATGAAATGCGTTATAACAAGTTTTAGAATAACTGTAGGGGTATCATAGAAACAGAAACATAGAAGAAGTGGCCTACAGCTGAGTGATGACACACACATTCCATACAGTAAGTGGGTCAGGAATGCAAGAGGAAGTTTATTGCAGGACAGCATGTATTAAAGCACACCGTTAAAGAAAAGCAAAAACAAAAAAGAAATCTTGCCAAGAAAGATGAGTTTGTTGTATTTGGCAAGTTGTAAATAGGATAGGGTAGTATTTCCTAGCAAATATGTTGGTTGGAAAGGGAAAAGAATAAGAATAAAGACTCAAAAAATGAGAATATTCAGAGAAGAAATCTGATGGAGAGCCAGAAGAGAAGGGAAAGAACCAAG
Source organism: Eumetopias jubatus (assembly GCF_037043125.1). Lineage (NCBI taxonomy): Eukaryota > Metazoa > Chordata > Mammalia > Carnivora > Otariidae > Eumetopias > Eumetopias jubatus. Next base: position 46,071,759 of record NW_028274820.1, on the reverse strand, counting down.
AGAAATGGGTATTTCAAAAAAACAAAAGAAGAGACGACTCCTTTGCCTCCCCTGCAAAATGAGTGGTATGCGTGACCAGCAGCAATTCATGGAAAATAAACACTGAAGTTCTGCATTTGCAACTTGCAAGATTTAATTGTTCTGTAGCCACTAACTTTACGTAGCATGTCAACTCATTTAGGAATCTAGCCTAGGGATACATTTTACTACTAACGTATCTTGAGGTTGTAAGGAAGTAGCATAAAACATGTAATGTTAGTACATTAATATTTTCTTGGCCATTTTAATGGCTACATTTTTAACACTCTTAGGTGGATTTATTATAGCAGTTCTTTCAGAGCAGTATAATTTCATTGCTAGGGTAGATCAGATTTTAGTTTCTGAATGTCAATTATGTCCTGTGGGTTATTACTGTCAAAAGATCCTTCAGAATTCTGAATTGCAACTGGGTATTTTTTTTAAATCGTTTTGCCATAGAGTCTCCCTATCACTATCAGAGCATGGCAGCGCACCAAAAATAAAAGTCACAGAGTAAAAGGAAAACAAAAAGAGTATCATTGGTAAGGTGTGTCTGTTGGACTAAAGCGAATGCCAAAGCAAAGATCCATGGATATGAAAATAATCGATTTGCCAAAAATTAATGTTTATCACATAAGTATATAGGAATTTGTGTCCTTTCATTTCAAATACCAAGAATACTAATAAGCCCCATATAGTCTTCGTAAAAACAGTTAATTCTCCCTAAAAGTTAAAGCTTTTTTTTTTTTTTCCCTCAGAACTGAGGCTATATGAATTTCTCCCCCAGAAGCACTTACCATTTCCCAATGGGAAACTTATTCAATATGCCAGCATCCCAAGGGTGACATGTAAAGACTATAAATATGTGTAAATGGAGAATAATTAGGCTGTGGGCTGTGAGGATTGTGCACATTCTGTTTTCCTTCAATAAATACGAAAGAATGAAAGCTTACTTTATAAAGAGAGGAAAAGTTCTCAAGATAACTTCTTCAATCAATCCTAATAAGAAGGTACTGATCTCAAGTAATCCCGATTGTGTAACCATGAACAACCTACCCCAAGAACAATTCACATTGTAGTTAATATGAAGAAAAGTCTACATTGTCGTTTTTGTAGAGTCTCACTATGTGTTCTATGAATAAATGTCTTGTTTTCACATGTAACCAAGATATTAAAAAATACCTTAACCCAAAATAAAATACTTTAACTCAAAATAAAATTTCCTGATACAGAAATACTGAAAACAAATGATATGAAATTCACATAAAATTCCTTTATTGTCTTGGCACATCACTTTACACAGGAGAATGGTAATGACCACCTTAGTACAAGGACAGGGCCATGTTAAATCACTTTATTCATTGGTGTATTCACTACTCTTAATAGACTCACACCACACCATAAAAATTCTCCTCCCTGGAGCTAATATATTTAATTTCCAGAAAATCAAAATATGTATTATTAAGGTAGTCACAAAGTATGTATTATATTTACAACTTCATATCCTACCTGTGTCAATTGAATTGTATCATCAGAATATTTATTAAGTTGGTGACAGTGTCTATTGTTAGGACACACACATTTCATACAGTAAGTGGGTCAGGAATGCAAGAGGAAGTTTACTGCAGGAAAATATATCTACTTGATATTGGATGTAGGATATAGGAAAAATATATCTACTTGATATTGGAGAGTATCCATATTTTATTCATGTACTGCTGCAGGCCATAGGTATCCCTCCCAATCCTGACAACCTTTGCCCTACAATATTCAGGTGAGCAAAATTTCCACTTCTTTAGAAGAAAGATTTGACAAGTTTCTACTGAGAAGAGTTAGTAGTAAAACGCTGGACAATTTCTGTTCAGCTGGCTGATCAGAATTCCAGTAGACTGTGAAGAATGTTCGGCTTATGCTGGCATGAAATCTACCCTTACCAGACTATGACGGGAAGAGGCCTTGCCCATGGGGAGGTTAGCAGTAGCTAGAAAGCTGATGAAAATGTTGCCGATCATTGGATGCATGAACATGAATTGATTGTTTAAAGAGCTCAGAGTGAAATGAAAGTAGATTTTAGCTATGGTAATTCAGGAAATTCTTTCTTTTGGTACAGATTGAACGTGTTTTTAAATGAGGGGAACCAAGAGTGTTGGTTATAAAGCACTATGAAACTTTAGAACATTCTTTTCTAGAAAACGTATCAAAAAATTCACACTGAAATCTGAATAAGGTCTGTGGGATTTGAGGTTATTAAGAAAAACAGCCTGGATAATGAGGCTATATGATGATAGATAATAAGATTAACCAGCAGAAAGTTTGGAAGATCAATGGAAAGATGGATGGAAGGAAGGATGGTTGAACTGTGAACGGGTACACAGAAAGATGAACAAAGAGTTCTTATTTTCCCATGTTCAGCAAAGAAACAGGGAGATAAAATAGTCACCATCTCTAAATGGAATGGAAATTATTTATAATTAGAGTCATAAACGACTGTAGTTTCCACAAACTAGCCCACTTTGGTCAAAGCTATTTTGGGGGAAGAAAAAAAGGCTATGCTTATGGTGCTGTTTCCCTGTTATTTCAGAAAATAAATATCAGAGTACGTCGAAGTCTAGTGCTGCACCTTTCCTATCCATCACTTTTGAAATAACAGGTAGGTGAGAACATTTTACGTGCCATTTAAAACAAAAATGTGTATCAGAGATTCTCTATACATTTCCTGATATAATCCTTAAACCATCTAAGAAAGATAGACTTTACTTTTACTTTCTACTTTTCTAGAAATGTATCAAATCTGACCCCCGAGGTAGAAGTGCTTTCCTGTTTCTTGACTTTCTATACCATCATTATACAGCTGTAAATTATAGAAAAACATAAAAGGACTTTTAAATTTACCGACTTAAAAATGTCACTAGGAGACCATAATTATATGTACAGATATATAAAATTTGGTTATGAACACTTGTTGAGATAAATTAATGAAAGTATGAACACTTTTCACAATTTATCATATTTCTAAGTACACCATTCTGTGCTCTACTAATCTTAATAAGGTAAAGGAAAAAGGAACTAAATCATGCCATGGCTACCTTTTGGAGACAGCCTACAAGGATGCAGTGGGATGTAGAAAGCACTGTGATACAATTATAGAATAAAAACATAGGAAATCCCCGAAAAGGGGATTTTTCTTGGAAATTACTTCTCAGTGTATTTTGTGGGAGAGAAAGACTGTTAACCCTGTGAAATTTGTGATGAGTAGATTACAAAATAGAAAGTGAGATGCCAAGAGGTGTCAGCTCCTGGGAAAGAAGCTAATAAAAACTTAACATGCTGGGAATTAGATTAAGCTGGTCAGTGGTCTACCCTCAAGGTAACTTCGAATGTTTAGTAGAGGAAGAGCTTACTAATGAGACATCAAGAAGTACTCAACCAAAACAATCAAAAGAATATATATATATAAACAAAATGAGACAGCTTGGAAGCTGTCTTGGAAGACATGAGAAAGGGCTTAGACTTAGTCGACATTTAATAAACATTTGTTGTTTGACATATTCACTCTCCCCTTTGTAAAATGCTATAATGTTTTTTGTCTGAAAATTATTTCTTGAACATTTCAAATGCATTTAAAAAATTCTTTATTTCAGCAAGGGGCTATATTCACACACACCCTTCATCCTTAAATAAACAATTATTCACACCTCTGACTTTGAATACAGGAAACATGATCTAGTTGTTAGATCAAATGAAGAAAGTCAAAATTCAGGCACTATGCTTCAATTTGGCCACTCATTTAAGAGAACATGTTTTATCTATCTTATTTCTCTTTTCTAGTTACATAATAGCTTAAAACCCTCTTTTGGATTTTCATCTTAAGGCTACATTCAAAAGAACTCTAGACAGATGATCAGGAAACCTCATTTTCATTTCTGTTTGGCCTTGTGTCCTTTTGCGCATTATTTAACTTTATTTGCCTAAAAATACCTATTAAATGATTCTTCTGTTCCATTTCCAATAATATGGCAGATTAGAATAGCTGAAAATCATCCCTTACAAAACATCTAGACAGGCAGTATACAGTATTACTTTAAATGCTTTTAAGTACAGAACTGAGGTCTTGATTAGCTAAATGATTTCCCAAAACAAACCAAGAGGACCGAGCTTTCAGTGTTTGCCCTCAGGCAGTAATGGTGCATACAGGGGCGGGGGAGGGTTACTCATTATGGGGATGTAAGGGGCAGGATGCCAATAAGGGGTATGACATAAAACTTTTAGGCAAAAAAAAAAAAAAGAGTACAAGCAGAAATACTGCTTTATTTCATCAACCTTAAAGGGTTATCACACCAACAAATGAGTAGAGAAACTCAGTTTACCTATAGAGGACAAGGAAACAGGTCAGCCTCAACCTCAGTCTGAACAAACCCCTCCTAGGAATTCCAGCTATGGGCCTGCACTCGCTACTAGTTAGTTAAGTTTCAAATTTATGGTACTTCACTGAGTCCAAGGACCACAAAGCTGAGAAATTAATATAAGAAATGGCATCAGGCCAATAGTACTATTGGATTGCCTGACGTAAGGAAAAGCAAAAACTCTGAAGATGGGCATACCTTAACTTAAGCCACAGCGTTTCCCCAGATAAACTATACCATCAAAACTGAAAACTACATGAGGAAAAATAATCCATATTAAACAGGATTTAAAATACTTAACAAACATTAAGATTAGACTCGCCAGAGACCATAAAAGATGTATGCTAGAACTTACTAAAGATGTAAAGGGAAAAATTAAAACATTAAATATAATGAGTCACAATCAAAAAAGACCAGATTTAAAAAAAAAAGAAAGAGGGGCGCCTGGGTGGCTCAGTCGTTAAGCTTCTGCCTTCGGCTCAGGTCGTGATCCCAGGGTCCTGGGATCGAGCCCCGCATCGGGCTCCCTGCTCCACGGGAAGCCTGCTTCTCTTGTTGTGTCTCTCTCTGTCAAATAAATAAAATCTTAAATAAATAAATAAATAAATAAATAATAAGTGAAAGAAAGAAAAAAGTTCTAGCACTGAAAAGTGCTTTTACTGGAAATAAATAAATGGGTAGATTAGACAGACTGAGCTCAACAGTTATGAATAAGCTCAAGACAAATGTAAGGAAATTATTCAAAATGCAACATTGAAGATAGGAGTTAAGAATAAAAGTGAAGTAAAGCATGCAGAATTAAACAAATAAGAGAATGTATAGAAAAGATGAGAGAATTTTCTAGATTTGATGAAAGACAAGAATGTACAAAATCCAGAAAGAATTTCCGAGCAGTATAATAATAAATGCACACTTAGATATAGTGTAGTGCGATTTCAGTTCATCAACTATATAAGGACAAAGCAAAAGGAATAAAGAAAAGGATAGAAATTAACTAAAAAGAAATTAATAAATTTATAGTGAAATTCTCAAAAGCTGCAAAAAAACCAAAATAACAAAAATACGTTGAAAGTACTGAGAGGAAATCAATGTCAACTTAGAGTTATTTATCCAGCTACCTACCATGAAAAACTATGGACAAAATTAAGACAAAAGTGAAAGGGTTTTACCTCCATTAAGCCCTCAGTGAAAGAGCTCCTAAATGATAATGCTTAAGATGAAGGAAATTGAAACCAGAAACAGAAGAATTCAAGATGCCCAAAGAATTTGATAAACATCTGGGTGATCTAAATAAGTACAGATATGATGAAGCAATATTAACACATGACGAAAACACTGTACAGTTGATGAACAATAGTAATCTATGACAGAAGAAAATGATAAAGAGTATATTTTTGGGGAAATGATAGAGATATTGAGCACTCTTATATTTTATTAAGTCATTATTCATTTTAAAAATGTAAGAGTAATTATCAAAGTAAAAATATAATTAATAATATAATTGTATAATCATAGATTATAAGATATATATATATATTCTCCAGTCCAACAAATGAAATAAAAGGGACTAAATAAAGTTCAATCAATTCAATAAAAATAAGATGTTGAATAAGAGAAAACTCATTTTTTTTCTTACAGATGATCTAATTAAGACCAAATAAAGAATACAAAAAAATCTAGAAATAGGACTTCTATATGTCAGAGTCAAAGATTATTTCAGAAAATTATTTTGGTTTAATTATTACTGCATCTATGAGACCAACCAACTATATTATAAAGTGTTCACAGTGATCAAACTAAGAGTGTGGACTAATCAGTCCACACGTTCACCATTGCTGGCTAATATATACATATATACACACATTTCCCAGGCAATAATGCAATCTGTACATATAAAGTGCAGCTGAAATTTTTATTTTCTCCAGGAAATAATGTGAGATTGACTTAAATTATATATGTATGCAATGTCAAAGCTATTCAGAAGATTGAATGGTTTTATCAATTAAATGGATAATTTTATTATCCAGAAAATTTTCTTGGATAATCAAAAATGTCCAGAATATTCTCTAGTATTTTTAGAGTGAAGGATAATCTCCAGAAACATAAAACTCAATAAAAATTATGTTGCTAAAGTGATATTGTTCAATGAAGCATGAATGTGATTGCAAACTTTCAAAATTGAAGGAGAGAAACATCCGAAAGTTCATGAGTACCTGTGTTTCAGACCTTTCTCCCTTTCTGTCATTCGTTTTTCCCAATTTGCTAATGGGAAAGATGCATGACGAGGGCATTGTTACCTAGCCAAAGGTGATCATGTCAAAGGAACTATTAACTAGAGAGGATAAAATTTATTACCTATGTTTGTGTCTTAAACAAAGTCATAGATGGTATGCTGATAAAATATGTGAGTAATATTATGCTAACAAGAATAAAATATTGGGAAATAATCTTTATGACACAAAGAGATGTTGATAGGCTAGACACAGTAGAATTTCTCCAGCAGCGTGAAGTCTAATGAAATCCTTAAAATACCTAAACTTAAGTCCCAAATGCTCAGTCTACAAGAAAATAATAGAAATAACAATGATGATAACAGTGACAATATTGATTGAATTTATTAAGACACTATGTTAATTGTTTGGTTGCTGCAAAGATTAAATGCTTAATGTGGGAAACAAACAGTTGGAATCAGTGACTTAATGTTAAACTCATTCTGTGTCCGTTCTCCAAAGTGTTATTCTTCTCAACATCAATCAATCTGATGAAGTACTACAAATTTGGATATCCCACTTGATATTCCTTCATTCAGTCAATAAATACTTATTGAATAATTATTAAGTTGCATCACTGATTTAGATGTTGAAGATAAAATGTTTAAAAAAAAAAAACAGACTTGATCTCTGTCCTCAGGGAGCTCATAGCCTAATCGTAACCTTGTAAGTATAGTTTTATTTACTGGAGTTTCAAAAAACTGACTCTGCCCAAGGCTGACATGGAGAGACTTCTACAGACTTCTACAGTTTGAGATTCTTCATTTAAGCCCTGAAAGAGCACTACAACCGTGATCCATCCTTAATAAAGGGCCTTCACCCTATTCACTGGGTGAATTATTTTTCTAGAAAGTATAGAGCCTCAGAATGTAGTTTAATTATCACCTGGATGCTTTAAGAAAATGCAGAAATTCTCGAATGTTATACACTGAGATTATGATTCTTTAAGTCTGGAATGGGTTTAGGAATCTCTTTTATAAAAGCACCATTGTGATTATAATCAGGAGTTGATTTTATCAGAAAACTCATGAGAGCCCTTTTAAAAGCCTTTCTAAAACTATAGGAGAGGGCGCCTGGGTGGCTCAGTTGGTTAAGCGACTGCCTTCGGCTCAGGTCATGATCCTGGAGTCCCGGGATGGAGTCCCGCATCGGGCTCCCCGCTCAGCAGGGAGTCTGCTTCTCCCTCTGACCCTCCCCCGTCTCATGCTCTCTCTCTCTATCTCATTCTCTCTCTCAAATAAATAAATAAAATCTTTAAAAAATAAAAAAAAAAAACTATAGGAGAGACTGGGACTGGGGTAGGGAAGCTCCGGGTTTTCTAATCCTCAAAGTTTATATAATCTAAGGGACCCTTATTATTATAAAAAATTTTTTTTAAATCCAAAGTTCCCAATACAAAATCACTAAGATCTCTGCCAGAGTCTTCTCAGAAGGGGACTGTGCATGAGAAGGGTGCTGAACCTTAAGCTTCCTGGGCTTCTCCACAAATCTGTACCAAATTCTAAACATAGATTTTTGCCCTCTATTAGATCCAAAGAGAATCACTGCCTTAAGATGAGACACAGAAACAAAGGCATATGCATGTCCAGAAAACGGGTTTTCCACCTTTCTGGAGGTCAGACCAGGGAGGCTGGGGTGCCTGGGAAAAGTCACTATATGTCCTCCGAAGTGAAGTAGAACCTTTAATTCTAACACTGGTCTTATTTTCACTCATCAAGCCTAGTTTTAGCTTCCTGGGTGGCAACTCCACTAAACCTTGCTAGTAGTTAAGCTAGGAAATTAGAGAGGAAGAACACCTAACACTCTGAGATACTGTTTCATCTTACTTCATACCTGTAACCCCAGATGGAACGAAGCCATGGCTATTTGTGAAGGACCTTCCATTAGTGAAAGAAAGATGGTGGATAGAATGTCACATAACCTGACACTGTCAAGTGACTGTAGTACATGTGCTTTTTGTAACCCTTAAGCACTTATTTCTCCGAGTCCGTTGTAGATGAATGATAGCACCAGGAAGAATTTTGAAACTAGCACTCAGGGATGTGCACTGGTGAATGAATAGCATTTTTTTTTTCAGAGGCACACTCCTGCTCTCTAAGAATGTAAAAGAAATGGTTTGTGGCTCACTGTTGCCTGCCTTGCTGATGATTGCTCAATAGGGAGTAGCTACTCTCACCAGTGTTAACAGGAGTACAAACTACACTGTGGAACTCATTAATATTTATTCCTTCTAAAAGCAGTGGGCAATAAAAAGGGAAATAAACCAGGGAGAATAGCAGTGGGAAAAGGAAGCCATGACAACAGATTCATCTTGGAAAGGTTTCACCATTTATTGCCCACAAAAATACACTCGAAATACATGATCCATATTGTTATATTATTAAACTGGAATCCACTAAAAATACCTCCCGTGGAGTGAAGTCATTTTTAAAAAAAAATTATATGTTGAACATAATTCAAGAATTCAAAGTAGCCATCCATATTCTTGTAATTATACGCCTTTGATGTACTTCTTTACAATTTCACATTTTTTATATTTAACAAAGCTACGTGTTCTCAGTGTCAGAGTTTGGGCTCTGTCTGCCTATACACAAGGACAGTCTCTAAGCTAAGGATTACCTATCTGTTGCAACAGAGACCAGTTGTCATCTCTGTCATTTTTTTTCTTGATGCTCCTCTACTTTCTGCAGTAAAAGCCCTTCAGCCATTGTCCCCAAACTATCCAAACATCTCCTCCTATTTCAAATAATCTTTTTCACACCATAGGGCCTCAGTGATTTCTCTTCACCCAAAGCCAAAAGCCTTCTCATACTATAGTTCACAATTTACCACTCGATTACATATAATTCTATTATTTTACAATTCTCTCATGAATATTTATGCCAACCCCCCAATATTTCAAGCTTCTGAGGAGGGCATTGTGTTTTTCCCCTCCTAAATTTTAGCATTAATATCCATCATTCTTACCAGAGGTCTGGGTATCTTTGGCTGATTGTGTCTTTTAGAAATATTTTAAGACAGAGAAAACCCTTCAGTCAAAGGATCTTGACTTCCTGGGTGTCTGATTCACAGAGTTTCATTTCAGAGTCATCTCTATGTCTCACCAACTTCGTTCTTTTCCTCCTTTGTTTTCCTGTCCTCCGCAGAGGCCTAATGAGAATATATATAAAACACATCCCAGGGCGCCTCGGTGGCTCAGTTGGTTAAGCGACTGCCTTCGGCTCAGGTCATGATCCTGGAGTCCCGGGATCGAGTCCCACATCGGGCTCCCTGCTCAGCGGGGAGTCTGCTTCTCCCTCTGACCTGCCCCCCTCTCATGCTCTCTCTCAAATAAATAAATAAAATCTAAAAAAAAAACACACACATCCTAGCATAAAGCCTTGCACTTATTATTTGCCAAAATGAATAGTCATTGCTTTTGTTTATATCTTTACTTTTCTGGTTAATTTGAAGAAAAGGGAGGGATATTTTAAATAGTTTTACTCTAAACCTTTTACATGTAGTAAAGGCCTAATGGTATACCAGCCTTCCCAGTTGAGAAACATAACAGAGGATGTATAATTCATGGAGTCTCTTTACGATATGTCCCAAGATCCTGCGTTGTACTTACATTATATATGAAATTGCTCCTTTCTTGGAAAGAGTAGACTTTATTTGTATTAGTCCAAACTAAAATGGAATGTAACTAATTTTATTGCTAGAGTTATGAGAGGCAGAATAATTACAGCTTCCCTCGCTTTGCCATGCTGAGTCCTTGACAAGTTTAAGCAGCACTCCACTGCTCAAGAATTCTGAAGGAAATGCTCGCAGGAACCCTGGGATTGTTTGATTGCTCTAAAAAGAACACTTTCACCATTGCTCAACCTGAGAAGGCCACCCTGGTCCATCTGCCCGTTACATTACACAGGATTTCTAGGCATCTAAAACCACATTGATCAGGCAGCATTATGCCATGGAGAACTTATCTCTTCTTGTCCAAATAATATTAACAATAATATGGAGATGGAGAAAAAAGAATTTTCAGAAAGGTCATTGTTTTACATGTCCTCAGCTAAGTCTGATTAGAAAGTCTTCGATCAATTAAGTACCCAATTCCTGAGAAATTTCTAGAAGTAATTTGAAATAAAATCCTGTTTTTCACTCAGAAAGCTGTTAATCAATTTCTCACTGTCTTCCAAATATATCTCCATAGCAAAGGGGTAAGAAAAGGAACTAACACATTGTGATAATATCTTTCCATTAATACATGACTAAATGGATAATTGGAGAATAATTTTCCTAGACAAACTAAGATAGTAAGTGATAAAGGATGGACTCAAGCCATTTTTTTGTTTGTTTGGTTGGTTGGTTGGTTTTTTGTTTTTTTGTTTTTGTTTTTTTTACTTCAAAATCTAAACTCCAGTAATAGCCCTTTGAATTTGCTTCAGAGTAAATGGCTGGGTACAATCACTGTCTACAGCTTTATCAAAATCACAGAAGTAAGTGGATTATATTATCTGATGTTATCTCTATTACAAAAATAAATAAAATGCCATAGAGACCTGCCTCTAATAACAGAAAATTGAAGGAAAACTAAACCTAATTTAAGCCTTTTTAGGAATCATCTCAAAGTTTATTCCTGACATGGTTCTATAAGGTCAATGCCGATTCTTTTCAATGGTTATTTGAACCAGTGTTATATTGAATCATATGAAATTGCTATCTTTGTAGGTCAAGATCTGTAGTCTAGTGGCAATTTCATATGGTTCAACTGAATAAGTGCCTTTATGGTTTTGTATCGTCACCTGGTGTGATCTACTCTTTGTCCCAGACTTTCCACTGTCAGAATCAAGCCTGCAGCTACTGGCTATGAATTATAGTCAGTGTTTTCACATGAACAATATGCATTTGTGCTGTATGTAGCATGCTTTAGAGAGAGCAATGATTGTCTTCTATAAAAATATGTAGATTTCCCCATAGTTGATACTCTTTATGGGAAAATAACTTGTATTGATGGTTTGGGAGTGACTTGAATTCATCAAGTAACTTTTATTCTATGCATAGTTAGAAAAGAAATCTCCTGCATTAGTGATGTTATTTTTTAATATTTACCTATGCCCCACATTGTTTTATGTAAGTGCATAACAATAAAAGGAGATAAAGTGATTTTAGGGATAAAGGGATGAGTAATGTGGGACAAAAGAAAAATGCTAGTAAGTGAATGCCAGTAATGAATATAATAAAGAAAATGTACAAAATACATGCCAGAAGATCCTGTAATTCTCTTAAAGTAGGACCACAGGTTTTGGCTGTAAGCTTATAATAGCCCACGCAAAGAGGAATGCTACATCAATTGGGAAATTCACAGTGTCCATTGGACAATAGAAAGCATTTGCAAAGGAAAAACACAACAATTTCTGTGTTAGAGTCAGAAAGAAAATTCGCCAGTAGGCCTTCATAAAGAGGACACTGTAACTATATTAAATTACACCCTCATTAACATTTTTACAAGAAACACCACAGTGAATTTTATACAGAAGCTTTTTCTTAAAGCAGTTTTCCTCAGTGTAGGCCATTAGTTTAAATATGGAAGTATAACTCAGGAAAGGCAAATCAGTGGGGGTTGATGTGATATAGTACAGATTTATAGGTCTCTGCTAAGCGAGATAACCCAGGGATAGAGTTGAGAATATCTAAATGAATGGATGAACAGCTATTCCCTCAGGCAACCTTCCTTAGGGCTTTGATAGATGTTGAGAGGCAGAGAGTTCCCTTATATCCCCTGACACAAGGATCTGGAGTACTGCTCTTCTGGTTTCTATTTAGGTGCAGTTAAATGCAGAGACACATTTTCTGGTCATCATCTAGGTGAGGATAGGATTAGCACCCTTAAAGGAAAATTGAAAGACTTAACAAAGTCATAAACTTGAATAAAATATTATCCCACTTTGAACAGAAGGATGAGTCTACACTTAACTAGATGCAGGGCAAAGAAAAACTTTAGGCACACATAAAGGAAAATCAAAGGTCATAAATCTATTTCATACCTTATAAGCCATAGCAAAAATCTGAAACACATGCAAGGGAGATCTACCTTCAACAAAAATGCCATCTCTTAGAAGAAGCAATTTACCTTTCCAGTATCGTCTTCAAGATAAAATGACTCCCAAGAATAAATCTATGGAGTTCAATGAGCTAACTTGAAGTAATAATGATATCATATGAAAATTATGTGAGACATTGTTCTCTTTTATATTTATTTGCTTATTAGACCCTCAGTGCAAGTCTATGAAGTAAGAACTATATTTATATATTGCTGAGGTACAGAGAAATTAAATGATTTTACCAAGACGTGTAGCTAGTAAATATCATAATCAGGATTGTGGATCAAAATGTCTTTCTCCTGAATTTGTGATCTTAACTGTTGTGCCATTGAGTTAGGGATATTCATTGTAATCCAGTTTAATGCTGGGCAAAAAGTGAACTCCTCTCTACGTGATATTGGTTTTAGAATGTGTGCCTTCTTTTTTTTTTTTTTTTAAATAGCAGTTAGGCCTCAGAGCCAGTGGTCTATTAAATAGATAGGTCTATTTAACCTATCATTAAATAAGTTATTCCTATTTAATGATAATAAAACTACACATGTATGAAAATGCCTGTTTCAATTTTATATGGCAGAAAATCATTCATTTATTAGATCAGTATTTACTGAGTGCCTTTTATGTATAAACACTGTTTAAATGCTAAAAATTGAGAAATGAATAACACAGACAAGATTCCTTCTGTCACAGAGTTTATATTTTATGGAAAGAGACTATAAGCAAAGAAATAAAATAAATAAACAAGAAATTGTCAGGTAGCAATAAGTACTATGCAGAGGATTAAAATAGGGTGATGTGAGAAACAATGACTGGGAAGTGATGTTATTTGGATCTCCAGGGTATTTACCTTCCCAAATTTATATATCTAATCCAAAATTCTCCTCTGAGGAGAATATATTCATCTTTCTATTTGACATATTGACTCATGACACTCAGGTATGCTTGTCTCCCCTGTACACACGCTTGTAATGGCAAAATAAATAAAAGTTTTTAAAACAACATCAGAGTGCATATGTCTGAATAGTTCAAGCTGCATGATCTTTTGAATAGATCTGTTAATATAAATCCCTTAAAGCTACTTAGGGTAAAAAGTGTCACTCACAAAACAGGCAATATATAACAAGTGTTCACTGAATAAATGAATAAATGGACTTGGTAATGACCCCCAAGAGTTGATACATATGATTACCAACTACTGTTACTCTAATAAAATTTCTTCTTCTAATAGCCAGAGAGATGAAAATTCTAAGATGTGTATTTAGAAATACATCACAAAACCTGTAAATAATAAGCCTAAGTAAATACTTTAAATCTTTAGAAAACCAAACATATTTATAGGCTTTTGCTTCCAGCCATAATCAAATAACTGGAACTCTCTCAATAAGAATAACTATAAAATTGAACAAAATATGCAAAGCAACTATTTTTAGACATGAAACAGCAAGCAGTAGTAGACTGTGATCACAGTTGTGAGGTAATCAATCACCCTGGTCTTCTACTGGAGATTCTTTCCTGACACAGAGAAGGAAAAATGAAAGCAAGCATGGTATCAAGTCTTGTTGAACCAAAAAGTCCAACATCTAATTTCTGGACTGCTGAAATGACTGGAAATTTCAGGGCAGGTAGAGAGAAAGGGATTCTACACTGCAGGGAATGGGGCAGAGTCTGGGAGTCTGGGGATACATCATAGGTCCTTGGCCCAGGGCTGGGCTGCACATGTGCAGAATTAGTCTCTGTAAAGTCTAGCAGAAGACCTGTGCTGCAAGAGAGGGGCCAAAAAGTGATAGTATAGGTAATGCCATTCTGGGAGATGTCAGAGTTCCAGCCCCACAAGGGTGAAGAATTTTCACTAAGCCCCTCGGGCCTTAAAAGACCATGGCTTCAGAGTAAGGACCACACTGTTACAACCAAATTCAAGTCTGAACCAAACATGTTTTAATCCAAATGAAACCAAGCCTGTGAGGATAAAGAGGATTTTTTAGCAATTTAACTGTGTGACAGAACAAAACTTATAAAGGAAGGTGTAAAATAGAAAAAAAATAAAAAGGAAGATGACATAATCCAGACTTTACAACATGCCATTCATGAAGTCCGGTGATTAAAAAGTTACTTCCTGTACAAAAAAGTAGAATAAAGAGACCCATTATCAAGAAAAAAGCAGTCAGTAGAAAAATACCTTAAGATGACCCAGATGTTAGAATTAGCACGCAAGGACTTTAAGAAACTGTTATACGTAGATTGAAGGATTTAAAGGATAAGACTGTCTTGGGACGTGAATAGATGGAAGTTTGAGGAGATAGACACTAAAGTATAGAACAATGATATTAAAAAACTATAATAAAAAATTTATTGCCTTAGCTTAACAATTGGAGGTTGCAAAAGAAAGGCTAAATGAACTTGAAGACAGATCACTAGAAGTTATCGGATCTGAAGAACAAAGAGGAAGGAGACTAAGGGTAGAAAAGGTGAACGGGCTCAGTGACTGGTGAAATAATATTAAGGTATTAATGATATTAGAAGAGAGAGTCTAATCTAACAGAAAACCTATTTGAAGAAATAATGACCCCAAATTTCTCAAATTTATTGAAAGAGAAACCAACAAGTTGCAGATTTAAGAAGCTCAGCAAACCCCAAGCGGGATAAATACAAAGATAATAACAGCAAAAATACATTATGCTCAAATTGTTGTAAATTAAGAAGGAGTATTTTTAAAGCAGCAAAACAAAAAAACACATGATGCGTGCATATGAACAAAGATAACAAATGGGTGTTGAAATCGCATTGGAGACAATGATTAGGCCATAAAACAAACAATGTCTTTGCTGGAAAACAACTGTAAGATTTCTATAGCTGGATGAATATATTTGTCAACCCTAGGCATGACAAATTAACATCTTCAGAAAAATAAAAGCCGAGAGAATTGATTACCAAGTAGTTTAGGGTATAGATTGTGAAGATAGAATGCCTGAGCCATGTGATACTGAACAGATTATTTAACCTCTTTGTGAATCTGTTCCCTTCTCTATAAAATGAGAATAATAAAACTTGTCAAAATTTTAAATGAAAGAATCCATGTACTGCACTTAGAACCATGCCAGGTGTATATTAAGGTCTCAATCAATATTATCTAAAATATAAAATAAGGCCTATGATTTAGAATAAATTTTTTTTCAACAAGAAATGTACAACAATAGTTCTGTGAGGGAAAAATATTCTCACAATTGTAACTTAGACCTTGAGAACAGAGTGAGTGCCTTCAGGCCTAGTTCTCTACCTTCCCGCAGAATTATATCCCAATTTCCATTTGGGTGATAAGTTAAGGATCTGTGGAGCCTCCCCCATTTCCTCAGGTCCAAAGAGTTTTATCCAGTAAAACGAAAACCCATAGCCTTGAGGAAAGACCAGCTTCTTCCCTGTCTTATATTTGTGTTCTCAGATCTATTTGATGTCAGCTGATCTCATATCAGTCTTCACAAATCAATGTGGTTTCCCAACTGAAATGCAGCTGAGCCCGTAGGGAAACTCTCCTCTGACCTGAGAAAGGAGCTGAGAAAAGCCTCAGCCAAGAGCATCCTTTGATGAATCCATCAAGAAGAGAGACAGAAATTATCTGGACATGAGAGCGGAAGAACCAAGCTATATACATGTGAGACCAGATATCTACTTTTGGATCCTTTCATAAATATCCTCTCAAAAGTTCTTTTCAGGTTGTATGCCACCTGGTCTCTCTTCAAGGTGAATCCAGAAGCTTAAAACCCTCCCCCACCCCTTTCCCTACAGTCTCTCCTTGCTTAGATTGTAATGCTGACATGTTTTTCCTCCACATTCAGTGATTCTCTGTGTCAGACTCAATGAATTTTAAAACAAGTGGCTCTCCAAGTAAACTTTGAGTGATGTGTAATGTGAAAAAAGAAAAAAAAAACAGTCCATTACATTTTCTGAAAACACTCAGAGATGCTCTGGGAATAAACAGAAAGTCAGCAAAGTGAAAGAAGACCTTACCCCCCACATACATTGCTGTAGGTTCTCTCATTTTTGCTGTCTAGAGGAAAAAAGTCTGAAATATTTGAGAACAAGAAACTTAAAAATAATAGTAGGAGAGATTAGGAGTAGAGTTTTTAAATTGCAAAAAAAAGATTTAGAGAAAAAGTAATGAGGTAATAAATACGATACTTAAAATTCCATTAAAATAAAAAATTAAAATGAAAAAGGATAAAATGAATACGATTTGGGGTGACTGTAGTAGGCTAGAAGTCAGCAAAAACATAAATGTAAAAGACATAAAGCTGAAATTAAAGAGTTGAA